>NW_022750884.1:256990-300286 GCF_011630105.1 Anneissia japonica
TTATTTTCAAATTAAGAGAAGAGCTGAGAATAGGCAGCTCTAAAATACTGGATGCCATAAGACCTGCCAAAATGGCAGAGCACCAAATGAATGAAAAAATGAGCTAGTTATGAATATTAGGCATAGTAATCGGCAGGTTCTTGATTACATGTAATGCCGAAATGATAATAATAATAATAATAAATAATAATAATTAATTATTATTATTATTATTATTACCACCTGTACGTTAAGGGGAACTTAGACAAAGGGGAAATAACACAAAAGATATTCCCCTTGGGCTAGTTATTATTTATAGGCCTTGAAATAGTATCTGTAGGTTCTTCATTACAAGAGGCCAAGGTAATTAATGCTGAAATGATTGTTATTATTATTTATTAATTATTATTATTACCTGTACCTTAAGGGAAACTTAGACAATGGAGGAATTAGAGGACAATTAAAAAAACGACGTTAAGGGGAAATATTGGGCGATTATTATTTATTAGGCCTAGTAAATAGTACAGTATCTGTTAGGTTCTTCATTACAAGGCTTAGGCCAAAGGTAATTATTAATGCTGAAATTATTATTATTATTTAACATTAATTACATTATAATGATAGTTTGGACAAGTTCAATAACGCCGGAAATGGTATATTATTTATTTAATATTTCTCTTATGCGCTCTATTTTTCATTTCATGCTTCAATTTTGTCCCATTTCCCCCAAAATTTCTGTCCATGTCAGTATGTGAAGCGTGACTGTTGTGTCAGCCTATGACCCTAGGCCTAGTTTAAGGAGGGTCCTAGGTAAGACCTCAGCCTGTAGTTAGGCCTATAGTTTATCCTCTTTCTCTCTAGCCTTTGGTATAACTGTACCTATCTACACTTTATAACAGGAGGTACTAGCTGTTGTTGTAGATAATATACTAACATTTAATAACATCCAAGAAGGTCACAGTTAGATACACAGTGACGTACATCACATAAGTCCGTGAAATTTCATAGGCCTACCGTAGGTAAACATAGAAAGAGCAATAATAGTAAAACTCGAGCGTCACGACATTGCGAAGTGTCTGCTCTTGTTCCTCGTATCGTACTCACTCGAGTCAATCCGAGATGGCCCGAGTGAAGTTTCATGCAAATGTTTCGTACGGGAAAAAAAATCGCAGGCGGGGCGCGATTTTTTTTCCATAAAGTGTAGATAGGTACAGTTATACCAAAGGCTAGAGAGAAAGAGGATAAACTATAGGCCTAACTACAGGCTGAGGTCTATATACCTAGGCCCCTGCTTAAACTAGGCCTAGGGTCATAGGCTGACACAACAGTCACGCTTCATACTGACATGGACTAAAATTTTGGGGGAAAAAATGGAACAAAATTGAAGCATGAAATGAAAAATAGAGCGCATAAGAGAAATATTAAATAAATAATATACCATTATTGAACTTGTCCAAACTATCATTGTAATGTAATTAATGTTAAATAATAATAATAATAATAATAATAATAATAATAATAATAATAATAATAATAATAATAATAATAATAATAATAATAATAATAATTTCAGCATCAATTACCTTTGGCCTAAGCCTTGTAATGAAGAACCTACAGATACTGTACTATTTAGGCCTACTAGGCCTATAAATAATAATCGCCCAATTGGAATATCTTTTGTGTTATCTCCCCTTAACGTCGTTTTTTTAATTGTTCTCTAATTCCTCCATTGTTTAAGTTCCCCTTAAGGTACAGGTAATAATAATACTAATAATTTCAGCATTAATTACTTTGGCCTAAATGCTTGTAATGAAGAACCTACAGATACTATTTACTAGGCCTATAAATAATAACTAGCCCAAGGGGAATATCTTTTGTGATATTTCCCCTTTGTCTAAGTTCCCCATAACGTACAGGTAATAATAATAATAATTATTATTATTATTATCATCATTTCGGCATTACATGTAATTAACTTGGTCTAGCCTTGTAATCAAGAACTGCCGATTACTATGCCTAATATTAATAACTAGCTCATTTTTACATTCATTTGGTGCTCTGCCATTTTGGCAGGTCTTATGGCATCCAGTATTTTAGAGCTGCCTATTCTCAGCTCTTCTCTTAATTTGAAAATAACTGTCATTCTGTTTCATTTGATCAGTGATGAAAAAAAACGCGCTTTTCCTTACTCTTTGTGCTTTTCCCAGAAAGCGTCTTTAGTTGGCCTAGGTAATTATGCAAAACCCAGGCCTTAAACTAAAAAATTAAAATTGTCAAAGTATGAAACTCAAGTTAAAATAACACTTTTCATTACTCGTGCAGCTTAATCAAATATTATGTCATTTTAAACGACCCATTGGTTTAACATGGTAACATCAATGTATTTTTAAAAATTAGGCAGCGACGTTCTCTCAGAAATTGTTCTGTAGACGTTTATCTGTTGATGACCTTTTGACCTCCTGAATTCTGCAATGAGATTTTCGGGTCGATTCAGCCGAGACGGCCCGAGTGGAGTTTCATGTAAATGTTTCGTACGGAAAAAAAAATCGCGCCCCGCCTGCCCCGCCTGGCCGGTGGTGGTGTGCTCATCGTTTCATCGTCGTCGCGGTAATCCATGTGTTTTTGTGGTGTGGTTTGTTGTTCAGTACAACCAACCAAGAAAGGAAGGAAAATAAGGTAAACATTAGGTTTACACCATTATTTTCTTACTTAGCCTAGAGTCTACTATCCTAGAGCTAGAGTATGGTGATATTGCATGCAATATAAGGCCTAGTTAGTGGCTTAAGCTAGGGCCTAGGCCATCCTTCCACCAATTGAATTGGCATGTGGCTAACCGAAACTCCAGGCTTAGGTCAGCCCTGACATTCCCCTATTACTAGAAAAGTCCTAGCTTGGTTGGTTAGCCTTGCTCAGGATCCGCATGGTGAGTAAGTAGATTCTGCCCTACTAAACACTTCGCAAACTTAGCTATACCTAGCTAAGTCTAAGCCTAGGCTCTTAACTAATGAGTTAGCCTAGGCCCTAGCTAGGCGACCCGTTAGGTAGGCTAGGCTAGCTAGCCTAGCTAGGAAGAACATACATGTACATGTTTGTTATGTTATTGTTAGGCTTGACACACTGGCACAAATCAAACATTGTCGTTTAGATGTGCATGGAGGATTTAGGCATTATGGTCTTACAAAACCAAATTTATTATTAATAATGTTATTTTTATTCAATGCTTGGTAAATCCTACTGTCTATTTATATTTTGAACAGCAAGATTTTATCAGGTAAAATGTACCTTTCGTCTTCAAATTTATTACAATTCAAACTTTCTACTGTACTACACCAGGGTCCTCTAAGTCTTCTACACATCGCGGGACAGCTTCCCGCACCCACAAGCAAGCAAGAATGTACCTCATCGCAAATTGAATATGATATAATATTTGTATGTTTTGACTACTTTAATAAAATTAAATGTGTTAAGGTCATTAACACTCTTGACCACAAGGGGTTTGAAAAAATATTATCAGCCACTGCCAGACTTTTTAGCGAATTTTTACACTTTTCCGAAGCTCGTTAAGAGTGTGTATGTGATCAGATTGACATGTAATGGATACTACAAGAACTACAAACATTTAATAGCTTTATGATGATGCCAAGCGCTTTATTCTAATCACAGTCCAGGAACCCGCAACAGTAAAATGAAAATGACTCACTTTTGGAGATTTACGTGATTTCATACAAAGAAGCTAAGATAATCATGAAAGCACATCAATATCGCTACGCTCAATGTAAACAAACAAATAGTGAAATACTCTCGGTCCAGACTGAATATATATATATATATATATATATAACCCATCTATCGGATTCTGTAAAACAAACCTGAAACACGGAGATGTAACGCGTTACCAAACACAGAGATCTCTGTATTTGGCAGGCAGAGTGTTAAACCAGATCTCACAGAAGTGACTTATTCCAACTTGGAACCTGTGCTGTACTTACCGAGCAAACCTACAGCCTCCGACAGCTAGATTCTATTGGACACTTGCTGCCATCTTACACATTTTAATGTGTGTCAAGTATTTCCATTGTTTAATCTAATTGACAATTCTTTTTCAGATTTAAAGTTGAAGAGGGTGACATTAAATGAAACATGACGTTGAATCAACAAGAGGGAGGTGCTGCCTGCCAAGGATGTAGCCAGCTAAAACAGGTAATATTTTTTATAATTCATCATAGTTGCAGTATAGAATAGGCCTCACTGTTGGCCTGTTTTACCAACAGTTGGCCTATTTTTAGGCCCTAGCTTAAAAATAGTCTGCATGTCAATATTGTGGCATAGCAGCACAAACAGTCTGCGTAATTCTTTTATTCATGATAATATTTTTTAAAGTATTTTTTATTCTTAAGGTCACTGAAAAAAATAATTTATTAATAATGATAATAATTATAATAATAATAATAATTATATTATTAATAATAATAATAATAATAATAATAATATACAGTATTTTTTATTCTTAAGGTCACTGAAAAAATAATTTAGTAAAATAATATTAATAATGGTAATAATAATAATGATAATAATATACAGTACTATGATATTCTTGAATAATGATAATAACAATAATAATAATAATATTATAATAACAATAATAACAACTAATTGACTTTTGTGAAGGGAGCATTTTAAATTGTTTTATACATTTTTCTGTCATTTTGGTGTTGTTGATGAAATCCATTTATTCACTGTCTAATTTTAAATTTTATGTTTTTAACCAATTTAAATATTGTATAGATTTGTATTGTTTTTACTTTCCCAACTGAAGATGCCTCCATGCTCTTTCATTATTTTAGATTATATTAATTATCAAACATTAATTTAAAATTGTTTTTTTATTAAATTGATAACATGATTTGTTTTTTGTAGGAACTGGAGCAATGTAAGATGGATCATGTATTGAAATATACAACGTTAAAGGAGAAGATTATGTTGGTTGAGTAAGTATTTTAAATTTGTTTTTATATACCAGTGATTTTCAGACAAAGTCAAACTATGTTGTCTGGTCTTGTGTCATGACTACTTAACTGGAGGATAAACCAATCATTTGCTAATTCTCATTTAGGAACACCCCTCAGATTGAAAATAGATGAACTCTCGGTCCTTGTGTAATTCACTTCATTTTGATATAAGTTATTTACACAAAATTAATCTTAACCCTCTGGATACCGGATTCTTTTGTAGTGCAAACCCTTGAATACTGGATTCTTTTGCAGTGTAACTAGGTTTTTTGAGTATACGTCGTTCTGGTGGATTTTTGGGAACTTTCTGTAAATTATACAGAAAAAAGTTTCAAAAACAAAGAAAGCTTATAGAATAAGCTTTCATTTGATGTATAATTTATATTTTTAGGATTTTTTTTCATAATATAATATAATATAATATCTATAATATAATAGAAATGACAGAAAAATGCTATATATAAATCGTCAGCAAAAACCCCCCAAAAAATAAATTATAGCCAAAAAAAAATAAAAACAAATATAAAACATTCCTATTCCACACAGTTATATAATTTATTTACCCAACCATCCATAACTATAAGCACGATCTTTCCATTCAAAAGCATTGACCACCCTCACATTTCTAGGCCTAGGCTCATCTTCATCAAGAACATCTCCGCCGTCAGAACTGCTTGAAGCCCCACCGTCATCATCGCTATCAGGCACGTCTACGTCTCGCACAACTAAAAACTCACCTTCATCGCTGTCTGAATCAAAAATCAGGTCAATCGCTTTCTCAGCTGTGTACACATCTTGTGCGGCCATTTCGGACAATTTTCAAAATTAATAACAATTTCAAATTGATATTTCTAAACATTTTTATATAAGCGCATGTGAGTTCTTCACAGATTTCGAAAGAAAAAAGCTTCACGCATGCATGTTCAAAATTTCTGACGTATTGAAGCTAAAATAAAAACAGAAGAGCGATTTGAAAACCACCTATTTTTTAGTCACTAAATTTCGACTGCAGTCGGAAATGGGAATTCTCGGTTTGAGGTCAATTTCGACTACAGTCGAAGACGGTATCTAGAGGGTTAACAAGATAATAATGAAGTTTAAAGTTAATATCTGTTACCAATATATTATGTATACTTTCTAACTTTCATTTTTGTCTTCCCAACAGTGAATTAATTCGACAGTACCAAGCAAAATCTCAAGATATCCTTTGCATAAATATATTCATTGGCACATATAATAACAATAATATGTCGTTCTTATATAGCACTTAATGCCTTAACAAAGCCTCTTCACTTCACATATGCCTAGTCGTTTAAATTTATAAATTAATAAAATATGTAGTATTAAATATATATGTTATATTTTATCACTTGCCACATAAGTGGCGGGTTCAAAGGGGTGGAGGGCCTAGCTGGTCCAAGCCACCAAAATTTTTCTAAATTATTTAAAAAATGGAAAAAAAAAAATTCATGGATTGACCGCTGCACATAGTTCTAATTGATGAATAATAAGTTTGAGGTAATCCTTGTTGAAGTAGGATAACTTCACACTTAGGTCATGGATTCTCCCTGAAGAGGCAAAGTTCTTCTAGAAACTAACCCATCGCCCTCAAATTTGTAATTTTTGCTTGTTATTATTACTGTATACTGTTAATAGTATACCTGACGTCAGCCGGGCATGGTTAAGGCTGCACGCTTTAGATTACAGTGTAAGAAAGGTTAAACAAAATGTCCTAGAAGTGGCTTCACTACCTTCTTGTACTGAGAGAGAATAATGATATTATATTTTATTGAGTTTTGGTAGTGTTTTTTGGTCACATTTTTAAAAATGTTTAATTCTGATGCATATAATTCTGTTGTTGCCTTAACCACATGTTTACAAAATACCCTTCTTAAGAGTAAACTTGAAGAAGTAGCAAGTCGTCTAGCAGCATCTCGCAAGTAAGTTACTTTTATATTTTAAAAAAGTATTAAGCAATGTTTTTTCACATTTCAATTATTGGGAAGGTGAAGACAGATAATATGAATTACAGTAGGGATGGTGCCAGGTTCCTCCAGCGTGCGGTTCACCATTCCTCAACAGATTGGCAGTGGTCCCAAGTCTTCCATGAACAGCGGTAGTCTCATGGAGATCAAGACAGCCTCTCACACTCCTGAAAAGGGGCAGAAATCTCATGAAAACTAATCCATCTCTTGAAAATCCATTACATTTATATGTTTTTATCACTATATTATCATTTGTTGTTAATGTTAGTAAAATTTATGTTGATGATGGTAAAGTTCCTGATGATTACATTGATGATGATAATGTTGATGATGATATTTTGACGGTAACATTGATGATGGTAACGGTAGTGATGGTAATGTTGATGATAGTAATGATGATGGTAACGTTGATGATGGTAATGATGGTATGATTAATCGATTGATCTGAAAGACATAGACATTAATTTTCAAAATATCTCTATAACATAAAATACAATTGTTTATGTATATTTTATTATTCTTCCAGAGACTGCAAAGTTTTAGAGGAGCAGTTTTCAAATACCTTAAAAGAAATTATTCCAATACGATCGGTAAGTTTCTATTCTTCACTCTTCTTCAACATAATGTTCAAATTAATAAAATCAGTGACAGGTGCAAGAGATTTCCCCTTGCCATCTTTTCCCCTTTTTGACTCAATATTTTTGCAATTCTGAAACTCACCCCTACTCCCTCTCCTATTTCCAACTTTTTTCTTTCCAACTTGTTTAATAGTTTTCCCTCTCTAACACTCTTCCCTCCTTTTTTTCTGTCCTGTTTTCAAAATCTTGGGTGGGTCTTAGAAAATATATATTGCCACACAATTATTTTTGTAATAATGATAAGAAAAGTTTATAATATCAACAAACTAATAGAGATATTGTTCGGCTATTGAAATAAAGATTATATATTGATTTCAATAATTATATTTTACCTTAAAATATGTAATTTTACCTCGCAGGAGAATGCAAAAATGAAACTAGAAAACAAACAGCTAAAGCAAAATGCTGAGAAAACCTGTGATAAACAAGCTGCGAATGAGGTAAGTGGATGCAATTTTTTTTACATACTTTTTACAAAAATTCAGGAAACCTAAAAAAAAAATTTTAAACCTGGAATTGATTATTTTAAAAGACAAGTTAGCAACTATCTAATCAATCAGTCAATCAATTTATTGTTTTATTCATATATTATGTAATTTGAATGATATGAATTTGGGATAAACACTGAATTTTTTTAAGGCAATATGTTGGGCAAAATGTTGGGATAAACACTCCATTTTGGAGGCAATTTTAAATAAATTGAATAAATAAATAAATTGAATTGTTTACAATTATTTAGACCAAGTTAAATCTGACTTGAATTTTCTTAAAAATTCATGCGTAAATAATACTTTACAAATGAGTGGCGACCAAATGTACATAGTTGTCTTTTTTTATGATTTACTGAAGTTTTCATTTAAAAATTATAAAACATGCTGGCAGCCAACTTTGTTGGTTAACTTTAAAGTTATATCTAATAATTTACTGAAATATAAAAAGTAAACAATGCACTTTTTTCTTAGCATTTAAAGTTGATTATATTTACATGCCAGTATATTTTTCTATCTCATTATTATTAATACTAATTAATGTTAATGTTAATTCTATTGTTTTGGGGGTTGGGTCAACTGACTTAGCTACAGTAATTTGGTTCACTTTGGTTGAATCTGGTTTTTTTTTTGTTACTATCTGTTATGTACATAATATTATAATTGTGCAAAAGACCAAATAAGTAATGAAATGAAATTATATTATATTACATTTATCTCTATTTTATCTGAATGGGTTTTACTTTCAGTCTTTGTGTAGGCAGTTACAAGATTTGCTATCAAGACGAGATGAGGAACTGCAGACGGTAACTGCAAAACTTAATAACCACACTGGAAGGTATTTGAGAATGTTATTAACCTTTTTAGAACACTGTATTCATTTGAATAAATGCCCCAGAGCATTATTTTTGTTGAGAAAGAGTTTTAGAGTGGGCTTTTATTAGAGGAGGCGTATTTTTTTGGCGTAAAATTGATATGTATATACTCAAATAAATGCCTCTTAATATCACGGTAAATGTGCAACTGCAACACAAAATTGCAGTCAAAATGTGTTATTGCTTGATCATAAAGATTTATTGATCCCAACTAGGTTAGAAAAACTGTAATTCTACTGGATTAGAAAAATTAATAGAATGTGTTGAGAATTATGTTGCTTCCATTAGCTTTGTTTACAGTCATTTAGGGGGTATTTTTATTCGTTTATTGGAGGGAGCCGTTTATTTTAAATGAGGGTCTGGCAGAGGCACTTTTTCAAAGCTGGGCATTTATTCAAAATATGGTATATGTTTTTTACTTATATTCACAGTATGTGTTTAAAGTAAATTAATAGAATAAAATATTTACTGAATTTAACAATAAGATGATTGACAATGACAAGACGTGTTGAATAATGAAATATCACATTGAATTGTGAACAACTGATTGTCATTCTTTTTTTTGAACTTTTTTAAAATTTACTAATTATTATCTTCTTTATCAGTTTTATGTTATTGTACAATGTTACCTATTTTAATATTGTATTTTATCATCGTTTTACGTAAAACACATTGAACAATATGTATATCTGAAAATGTGATATAGTGCTTTATACCGAAATGGTCTCAAAGTGCTTGAGGTGTGGACTAACTTTTACAGTAACTTGCTTCTTTCCTAAGTATCTCTTCGTGTCTCAGCTACCCAGTAAACAAGTACCAACTATTCCCGTCTGTTTACAAAAAATGGGTTTTATAAATAAATATTTTTTTTATTATTATTCAGTGATCTAAAGAAATTAACTAAAGTCAAGGAAGATAATGTGGCGCTTAAGAAAGACAACTCAGAATTGAAGAAGAAGAACTCGTCAACAACTAAAAAACTAAATACATCTAAGGTAAGTTCATTACGTAGATTTGATGGGATTTCTGGATCAAATTCTGAACCCTGTGCGCATTATAATTGTTGGTTCCTATGATGTAAGGCAGTAGGACCTTTCCAGTTGTCCATGCATGTGTCTCTGTGATGCCGATATCATCAAATTCTTCGAAAGTAAACAAGCAAACCTGAATTTTGCTTACATGAAGTATTTGTTATGTAATTGTGCCCTATTGCTTGAAAACATTTTTGGATGGATATTAAAACAATACACAAGGACTTTATTACCACTCTATCCATCCGTCTAGTGTTACTGTATATGGTACAGTGGATGATTGATTGTCATACATTTATACACTTACATAGTGCCTGTTAAGACAGACAACCTGTTTGTCACTGGCATTAGCATAAACCTAGAAAAAATTAATGTCATAATTTGACATAATTTTTTTTTCATAAATGCTGTTTTATTATTGGGATTATCAAATTTTGAAAAAAATTCTATCGGAGTATGTTTTTTTTTTTTTTTATATAAAAGTTCATACAAAACACTGTTGTATTATCAGGATTGTATACTGTACTCACTTGTAGTCTGCTCTCTGTGACTCTTAGCATTAGCGGCCACACTTTGATAATGCTTTTTTACTGTATTTTTCTTTGCTTTTTAGAATCGAGAACGACAATTAAGAGAGCTGTTAATTTTGCATAATGTAGCAATACCACGGCTAAAGAAGTTAGACAAAGAAGCAGTACAGAAAAGCAGTGATTCCAGTGCTGAGGAAGGTAAGATATAATCATAATATGATGTGCATATAGACCTTGGCTTAGTGGACTTCAAGGTACCTTGATAGAAAAATATATGTTGTTGTTATTACATAAATTGTATGTACAGAATTTGAAATTGAATTTTTTTAAATGTCCTGTGAGTGTGTTTGCACAGTGTGTATAAATGTATACATACAAATGAGAGGAAAAGCTTTAATTAATATAGGGAATAGTGTTCATCGCAAACCTTCATTGTATAGCATTTTCATTTTGGCCTTGTAAGCAATAGATCATGGTTGATGGATGTTGAAAAAAAAATGCTTCTGATTTTGAAGATTGTGTTTGTGTGTTTGACATTGCTTTTCTATCGATCAGTTTTACTATATTTTTGATATTTAATATCTTTTTATTGATGGTTATTTTATGTGTGATTTGTTTCTGGATTTGCAGAAGATCAGGTATTGTTATTCCTAAGCAGATAAATAATTGTAAATGAAAAAAATAATATAGTCCTTTCCATTCTTGAACTTTGTCCATACTATCAAATTTTATGTGAAAAATAAATGATATGCCCATATTTAGGTGTAATATGACATCATGCCCATATGTGTGCACATCACATAGACTTGTCACATATAATTTGAAAGTATGGACACAGTTTAGTTTCCTCTACTGTTGGTTTGCAGTATCCATCTTATTTATGGTTTTCACATGTATATACATACTATATAACTATACATCTCAATATATGTGTTCAAGACATTTTAAACTAAAATTTTATTTTTCAGATTTGATTGATTCTGAAGCCATACAGGAATTGATAGAAAAGAGAAAGTCTTCAGTTTCAAAAAAAGTATGTCAGAAGGATCAAGAAACTCAAACAATTTCAATGGAAGAACCAGTAGTCAACTTCAAAGAAATACATCAAGAATTAAATGACACTCCAGTGAGCCAGAACCGGCAGACCATTATTCATTCCATTGTTAAAAAAAGTTCAGCCATCAAAACACCAAAGCAACGTCAAGGTTCCAGAATTTCTTCCTTAATGACTGTCTTTAACATCAAAAAGATGCCAACATGTCTTTCGCCTTTACCACCCTCTCCATGCAGGAATTTTACTAAGGTATTGTATTTTTGGGTTTGGTCAGTGAGCTTTCAGTTTAAATTTGTAGTTTTTAATTTACCAGAATAAACTATGATTTAAGAATATATATATTATTTTTTTCTTCAGGAGCTTAGTGAAGACAGTATAAGTGATGAAGACGATGCAATGTCGGTGATTGCAGGTCAAATTGATGTTGAGCTGGAGAAAGCTCAAGACTCCCCACAAAGAGCACTTTCCCTAGAGGTAGTTAACCAAGTTGAATATTCAAAGAAGCTCAAATCCTCAAAAAAGCACAGAAAGCATTTTGAAAATACACCACAGCGAATGACAAGATCCAGAACTAGGAATTCCAGCAGCAGTTGTCAAGAAAATGACCCTGTTTTATTACCTGAGAAAGTTAAAAAGCAGTCTTATCAAAAAAACAAGACTTCAGCAAATAATCTGCAGTCCCATTTAAATGATAGGAAGAGCTTATCCGATACATCAGGTGATGAACAAAAGGAAATTGATTCTAAGAAATCTACATCAATAGTTGTAGATGCTATTACAATAGACAAGGACAGAGTAGCTGAACAGAAAATTCACACAGATAATGTCAAGAACTGTATTCCTTCTGAAAATAATGCAGATGTAAAGTTGAAGGAACCTGTGAATTGTGCCAATAATTTGAAAACAGAACCTGAAGACTCTGAAAGTAAAATTTCCAATGGTATGTGTAATGATAATGTTCAGAAAAATCGTTCAGAGGTGAATCTTTCAAAAACATCAGAAAAGACGGAAGCAGTTGAAGAACTTGAAACTGATATCGGTCCAAATTTACCAGACATTAAAAGTGCAATGGCTAACACCAACTATAAATATTCAACTAGTACTGATATCAGTGATTCACAAACATATGATTTGTCAGAGATAGCCACTGATTCTGTGGATTATTTAGAAGCAACTCCTGATGGAAACAATGAACTAGAAATTTCTTCAAATATTGATTTGTATGTAGATGTCAAAAGTCAAGATGAAGTTTTGATAACCTCTGTTGAGAAAGAACAATTCAATGAATTGCAAGAAAATTTCAAGTTACAAAGTGATTTTAGTACTCCATGTGTGGAAGAAAGGTTAGAAGGAATGCCTATGAAGCTGAACATAAACAAGTGTATTGTAAAATCAGCTATTCCTGAAAATACGAAACTGTTTAATGAAGATCAGGTTGAAATAGATCATCCCACCTTAAAAGAGCATCATGATGATAAAAATGATAATTCTGCAGTTAGTCGGGCAGTTGAATCATTCAGTGTCAAAAAAGAGATTGATACAACAGTTGAATTAAATATACTAAAGTTGAAAACTACTTCGAAGAATGATCCTAAAACTACACCAGGCGTGTCAAACTTGTACTCATCTTTTGTGAAAGCATCATCGAGTTTGGAGGAAAATAAGTCAAATAAGGTAGAGAATGATGCGTCTGATTTAAAAGAAACCAAAAGGAAAGGAGAAACAAAAACAAACCAATCTGATGAAAATTTAGAAACAAAAGGTGTTGATAACAACTGCTTAAACATATCAAAAGTTTTGCCAAAAGAAAAGATCAATTTTGTACACAACATAGTCTCTGAAGATAATATGAACGCAGTGCAATCTAAGAATAATTCTATTGACAATAGTTTGACTTCAGCAGGTGAAGATGCAGTTAAGGTTGATAATGACGTGATTGCAGAAGTTGTCCGAGAAACAAACTCTCTGGATTTGCCTGAGAGACGAGTAACAAGATCAATGGGTGATGTTAAAATTGGTAAGACCTCGTTTCCGACAAACTCTTCACATCAAACGTGCAAGAGAAGTTTGCTTGAGCATGATGAGGGAATATGTCAAAAGAAACAAAAGAGAACTGTTTGTTCTAATGAATTGACCGGTTCAATGATTACTAGGTCAATGAAAAGTAATAAAACTGGAATGCTGGAGCATGGTTCTAGAGATAGTGATGCAAGTTGTGATCCCTCTGCTCTTTTGCCAGTAATAGCCTCTGTCGATGTATCAGAGGACAATACTAGTAGTTGCAGAACATCCAAAAATTTACTTGAAAACACCTTTTCAGCATGTATTTCAAGCATCATTGCAGGTCTTCAAGCAAAAGAGCCTATGGAGTGTGACAGTGGTAAAAGCACTGGCAGAAACAATGCTGTGCTGCCTCAAAAGTTTAAACAGAGTACAGCAGCTTGCAAAAGTTTGCAGTTTGATGTGACGGAGAAAGATGTGGTAAATGATAATGATGATGAAAATTGTCCTGCTTCTTCAACCAATGTCTTTGAAACATCAACAAATTCCACTGACAACACTCAATCAACAAAGAACCAAATTCGGTCATCGCAGAGGTTCAAACGTGTTCGGAAAAGATCCGTCCAACTGACACCGCGACCATCACTTGTGTCCCCAATTGCCATTTCACCTCTGACTCTCTCCCACCATCCACCTCCAATATCACCAATGAGTTCTTCCAGGGGGAGTACACCAGCTCTGTCCTCTCTGTCACAGAGTTTACCATCTCTTATTCCTCTTCCAAATCCCATCTCGCCATTACCAACTTCTCCAAGACGACGCTCACTTAAAAATTGTCCTCTATTTTGTAATCAGTTACCTGTAACACCTATTTCTCCTCTGACACTGCCATCCACTGCACAGCATTTCGCACCAAGTTCTTCAATATCTCTGGCACCACGTTTATCCCCACTTATAGATCCTCAACCAAGTGCAAATATTGTTGTCCAGGGTCCAAGAAAAAGAAGACTTGCACATCGACTGACTTATCCTCCTGATGTTCCTAGTTCAGTGTCTCATAAGTCAGAGCATAGTGTTCGATCATCCCCAGTATCACCACCCAGAATCCATGCATCAGTACCTGAAGGAGTTGTTGCAGTGAAACCTAGTAGATCAACCGATAGACTGTCAGCTTTTCGATGCCCCACTCCAAAAAATATTGGTAGTAATCAACAGCAAAAATCAAGTCTTGCTTTTACTGCATCTAATGCCCTTTTAAAAGGTAGCTTCAGACAGAGTTCATTCACTAAACCAGTTTCTACTGATTCAACCATCAAAGCAACAACAACAACAACAACTTCAAAGTTACTGATAAATTTTCAACCAGCAACTCACACAGACCAACAAAAATGCCATCCTGTTGTAACACAACAGAATCCAGAGGTAGCACAACAGATATGCCATCTAGAGGTGGCACAAATGAAAAATTGTCCAAGTGTTGAGCAACAGAGTCATTCAGAGGGGGTGCAAAAGAAAGGCCATCCAGGAATACTAAAACAGACGAACTGTCTTCCAGGGGCAGCACAACAGAGGCAGCATCATCCAGGAGAAGCTGCTGGAAATAGTTGGTGCAAAATTGCAAAAACTCGGATCAGAAAAAAGAAAAAGAAGAAAAAAGTCGCAAAAAAGCAGAAATCGGTTGAACTACAGGTTAGTTACACTTTCAGTATAAAAATATCAGATTTGATAATGGACGGGTTTGGGGCTGCAGGTTGATAGTCAGAATACCTGCCAATCCAAGGGTGATGGGATAGCAAAAAAAACAAAAAAACCAAAGGATTTTCTGTGATTGGAGGGTAGGAATAGAAAAAGAGGAGAGATTTTATAGTTTAAGATGATAAAAGGCATGCTTTTAGACCATAATATTCAAAGGATAGTCAGAGGGGGAAATATTCCAAATATTCAAGATACAAGATTTCGTTATTCTCCTTAACGGGAAATTTCCGGCAGGTGTTCAGTAAAAGTTATTCAGTGTTTAAACAAAATAAAAATTTTAAAAACTAAACATACTTTACACATGTTGCAAAGACAAGCCAAACCAGTCACTCGTCGTTATTAATACAGTATTAAAGAGTAAGACAATTGCTATAAAATGGTAAAAAAATCATCCAAATCGGACATTTCCTTATGAAGTTACAAGCGTTTAAACATACAGCTGTTTAAAGAACAATATATAAGAAATCAGACTTCAAAGTTTATGATTTCAGGCTTTTCTCATGCAGAAACTATCATCAAATCCTTAAAAAGTGTTGTTTTAACATTGAAAATGGGGAAAATAACAGCATAGAATGATGTATAGATATGTAAAGATTAGTTTAGTGGAATAAAATAGATTTTTTTTAATTTGACATTCCAGCATATTTTGGCCATTTTCTCTGAAACACGATTTGCTACAAGTGACTGGTTTGGCTTAAAACAGTAGATATAAATAGTAAATAAATTATGTATACATTCAAGGTGTGGATGACTTGGAAAAAGAAAAATAAGAGTGAATTGATTATGAATACTGCACTGTAGTCATCACTATGCTAGAAAGTATATTACAGTACTAACTTCCATTGAATCTTTTTTTTAAACCAACAGAGATTAGAATATCAGTTAAATGCAGAAAGACTTCTTAAAACAAATGTCGAGGATCAGCTGGAGTTCCTGGTTTCACAAATCTCCAATGTAACAAGTGAGGCTACAGCAAAAAGAGCTACATCAGGACTGATCTGTGTAAGATTTTTGTTTTTAATTCCAGTTAGTTAAGAAAACTATAGACACGGTCTACAGGTATTGAAGAGTATATGTTGTTTTTGCGCTTTCTGTGGTTGTCAGATGTATGGTTCGTTCACAACTATCAACATTTTCACAAGTGTGCGAAGAAGAGGTTGAAACGGGGAGGGGTAGACAAATTTGTACATTTTTAACATATGCATGAAAATGCTGATCTCATAATAATATGCAATATTGAAATACAGAATAGATTTTTATGACCAATTATAATGCAACCATGGATATAATATACATTTTTATGTGACCAAGTACGGTACATTAGTTGAAAGGGAAGCTGTTTTAGTCATAAATTTTACCGGTAAAAATAACCAGCCAACCGGGAAAAATGTTGTGTTTGTAAAATAAAAAAAACCACAGATTGGGCCTAGGTTGGCCTTCTTTGAATAAGTGAACATTGTTCCAGTCTATGCCTAGGCTTTGACTGTATGTGTTGTTGTTTTTTCAAGTCATAAAACCATACAGTACTGTACTCAAAAGGGGTAATGTTTCACACTGCGCTAATAGCTAAATCTTTATGGAAAATTTTATAAGTAACAATGTTTCTAGTGGGAAAACAGTCTGTAGAGATATGCTCGATTTCAGCCTTTACTCCTTAGACATATTCATTTATATCCTATTCATTAATTATATATCTGAAATTAATGTATATTATGTCTGTCAAGCATGTATATATTTTTATTATTGTTATCATTATCCTACAGTTCCTGATCTTGAATCATGTAGATCTTCTACCAGTGATTAAGGCCATGTGTGAAAGTGGTAACACATCCACCAAGTCACTAATCACTCCTCATGAAAAGATGCTAATTGATGCCATTGCTGCTAACCAGGTGAGAAAAATGATTGCTTTGTTTTCATTAATTTTGTTTCAATTAAATTAGTAGTTTAATAGTTTAATTAACGTTATTTAATTATGTAATAAATATCAATATTCTGTGAGATAAACCAATTATTTTTCACATACTTGCTGCTTTTCAATTTGAGTGAGTTTAGTAAAAAAAATCATTGGTTTATCTAAAAGAAATATCAGTATAAGATGTGTATAAGAGACAGGAATTATTTCATGGAGAGAATAACATGCACTCTTCTCTGTCAAAGAGTTGGAGATTACAGAGGATAAAAGGAGTGTCGGAATGACACTCAGTCGCTGTTATACTGCTCTTTGTCATTGTAAAGGTATGGCTGCTTTTTTGTTTTTGACTAAACCAAAAAGAATGGTCAAGACAAATAAAATTGTGTGATAAATTCATTCAGGCCTTGCCACATCTAGATGGCTTAAGGCCAACTCAGACAGCATCGGCCGACGCAGCCCGACCCGATTTATCGTCGGGAACAGCCTTAAGCCGTCGTGAGAAATATTAAACATGTTTAATATTCTACTACGTGACTGCCCTCGACGCACACCATCGCGTCTGCATTTAACTCACGCAGACCCGATGCGACAACAAATCGCGTCGGGCTGCGTCGTACGACGCTGTCTGAGTTGGCCTTTAGACCAACATCTGAATTCATTTCTTGAGACTCTACATAGGTTAGCCCTCAAATACTCTTATTAAATGTTTCAGTGTCCACTGATTCAAAAATTCCATTAAGCCTTAATATTAAATTTAAAGTGGCTTTCTTTATTTTCTAGTCAATGATTGGGTGAGCTTCTGCCCTGTCTTTCCACATACTTAGTGCATCATAATTCTGGGTGTAAAAAAAATAACTAGCCTAGAAATTAAATATCCTTACAGTGCTATACATATGTTATGTTTGACCTTCTGTACACAAACTGTAAAAAGGTCTACAAACCATGCACTATTGACAAATTTGTGCACAGTTTTTTTTTATTTTTATTTTTTTAATTTATTCATTCTGAAGTAATTATAAGTAAAATACATTCAAGGATAAAAACACAGAAAAGTACAAAAAAGCAACTTATTTCCACTGTGGTCCCTAAATGAGAATACTTAAATTACAGAATAATACATAATCAAAACAACAAAGTCAAATTCAATAATCAAAAAAAGATATCATATAAATAAAGCTATGTATAATAAAGTTCAGGTAAATAATGGCTCTTAAAAGTGTATATGGATTGTGAATTTTGAACATTATAAGGTAATTTATTCCATTCATCGATTGCGGTATCGGTGAATGAGAATCTACTATGTGTACCAGATTTTTGTTTATAAATTATCATTCTAGAAGTCGAAAATCTAGTATTATAGTTTATGAAATTGGTTAGTAAATTCAATGCCAGTATTTAAATATACAGGGGAAATGCCATTAATAATTTTAAACATTTGAATACAGTTTGCAATAAGAAAAAAATGTTTGAGCTACAATGATATCATGATTGACTTATAATAATAAAATTAATTGCATGAATGTATTAGGAACAGTTCCTGAATTCATCAGAATGTAAAGAGTGCCATTAGTTATTAGTGAGAGAATTGTTAGGCATTTGCATAGTTACCAACCGTCTCGCATCGTGCGTGATGGGTCCCGCATTTAAAAGTGATTTTGGATAAAACACCCAGAAAAGATTTCTCTTAACTCGGCCAACCATGTACTTAGTAGAATGATGCCCGTGCGGTCTTGCGCATTCATTGTCACAACCAATCGTTGATTATGTGACTCAAACCCGACCCCGACTGGGGATCCATCACTGGATCCCGGTGGGGCTCTGGTGGCCCTGCCTCCCAGTCAACTGGTGTAGTCACGCATTTCAAATCTCTCAGGTTGGTAACTATGCATTTGTATGTACTGTATGCTTAATAATTAAGGTTTTGTTTAATGTTCTAACAATATTGATAATAATAATGATATTTGTGCTTCTTAAGGACTGGCTTATGCAGATCATGTGAGAATCCTGTTGTATGATGTCATCAATCAGAAGGCTGATGATGCACCTCATCTTATTCTGTCTATCATTTCTGCATGGCCATCTGTTCTACAAGTAAGTTAGAAAAAAAAGACTTTATTATGTTGATATTAAGTGACAGTTCACATATTGTTGTTATGTACTTTATATCTATCTTTTTACTACAATTTTCTATCCTTGAAAAAATGTAATCACTCTGACTTGTATCCTGTAATTGGCTGATATTTATTTCCATACTTGGCTGATCTGAATTTATTAATTTAAATAGAACACAAATTTCTGTTTAATTTACCAAATTTTTTTTTCTAATTTGGTAAAACCACAGAGTCAAAGTACTATAGAAATCACTTCATGCTTTATAGAGTTGAATAGCTCTATGGTTAAGATACTTGCCTTCCTACCGTGGGGCCCTGGATTCAATTCCCGTCCAGGTAACAGGATTTCTTCTCACAACTGAAAATAACGCCACTACCTAAGCTTCATGATGAGAGCATTTTGTGTGTATGTTTAAACTTTCAAATTATTTTTGACAATCTTATCTTTTTATGCCCATATATAGTCATGATGTGATGTCATCATGACCATATTTAGGCATGTCACATGTTTTTGTCTGGGCGGGGCTTTAGAAGTGTGATTAACCTCACTGTTGGTCCTTGTGCCTAAAGTCAATCACATAAACATAAATGAATACGGTGTGCAATTTTACATATAAACAATATATTTTTTCCATAAATGAACCTCTCATTGTGTTTTTAGTTGTACAGAATTTTAAATTGGAGTATATAAATAAATCAAATTCAATTTGAATGGTCATTTGTTTGTGTTGTGGTTGCAGATGGATTACGTCTGGTCAATGTAGGTGCAATGATACTGAAGGTTAGCGGGGTCTCACACGTTGCGATTTTGCTTTTGATGACACTTGCATCTACAGTATTTATATTATCGTGTTCAAAATTTTATGATATGATATCCTTCCATATGACTATATGAGTTGTATACATAATCCCTCTCACACCTTGCCCCAACTTCTGTGCCACCAGATTATTTCAGACTGAGCGTTCGTAGCGCAGCTTGTCGTAAACAACAATCGCAACGTGTGTGACCAGCTTAAGGGTTTTAGCAATGGTTAATTACATGCTACCCCTCCAATTATAGCTCTTTTTCCCTTCCTTATCCCCCAGTTTGCTTATTATAATCATGTATGCTTTAAATTAACAATGTTGCGATTTCTCTTAAAGATGAATACATCATCACCTGTGGATACAGCAGTTAAGATCATTGTATCACATCAGCTGCAATGTCAGCTTGAAAATGGCCAGTACACGGCAACCATCCTTCAGAAATGCTTCAATCAACTCTATGATTGGCCGATTGTCATGTCACAGACGCTTGACAAGTTTTGCATTGATCTGGTGAAGAAGTTGACAGATGAGAATGTTGCTATTGTAACAACCAATGCAGGTAATGACAAAGAATAAAAAATTATGGGATACTCAACTAGGGAACTGAGTATGTGTTCCATTGGCAGGGGTAATAATGTGAAGAAGACTTTGTGTAGAGCACTATATAAACATCGAAATAATATTTATTTTATTTATTTATTTTATTTATTTCTTTAGTAAAATGTTACTTTTCTCCCAGAGTGCGCAGTACCTATAAAACTTTAAAATCACATGAATAACACCACAAAATATTTTTTTAAAAAGCATTAAAATATAAGAATGATGGAAAAGAATTACTACCCCCCTCATTATAGATTTGAGAACCCCTAAAAGTAAATCATCTATCAGATTCAGTTCTGATTTTGGGCAAAGGTAAGTTTCTTGTGGATCTGGTTAAGTAGTTATGTACACTGTCAATTGAAGTGGTAATATTTTGGATAGAAGGGACTCTACCACTCAAGAGTTTATTAACTAAGGTAAATAAATTATTATTTCTCCTTTCGCTAAAAAAAGAGAAGTGTGCATTTGAATGAAATTTTTTGTACTATTGATGATTATTTTAATTTCTTCTCTTTCACAATAATAATTATCGTAAACTATGACTTCAGACATACGTATGATATTTTAATCGCTTTTAAATTGGTTTGAATTTGGTATACTTTCAGATGGTGACAGCATCTTATCTCCTGCTTCCTATGACCTAGTGAAGGCTGTTGAATTAGTCGCTGGTCAACTCGGCTGGGCCTGGATTAAGTACCAGCTCATCGATCAGGTTCTATGGCCGATGGTCGAATACTGGAAGTCAAAGGTTCGAGGATCGCATAGCATTAATGAAGGGTCAATCTGTGCTGTTTTGCAAATAATTGGTAAGAACTTGTTAAGAGGTATCTCTAAATAGACTCACTTCAGTATGTCAGAACACCTTAGATAATTAAAGTAGATGCGGTTGGCTATACGGTTGCGACTCGGACTCTATAAGGTGGGGTTTGAAACACTTGCTTTGCAAGTTGCTTCTTGTGTGCTTTATCTATGTTTGTCTCTCTCTACCCAGGAGTATAAATGGGTACCAGCATGTGCAGGGAAGGTAAAACAGACTGCAATGCAGAAGGAGTGGCGAACCCCCACAGCCTTGCACACTCTGGCCCAAACACCATTACACCTCGTAATGTGACTATATTTGTAGACTTGTTTAACTTTTGTTTAAAATATGATATATGGATCTTTATTTTTAACTGTTGCTTTCATACAGTTAAAACTTTTTGTGCAACAACCTGTCTTGTTTCCTATGTAATCACTGAATTGGAACCTTGTAAGCACGCACCTCTCTTAAATGACAACTTTCCTTAGACCCAAGGATGGTCGCTACCAAGAGAGGTTTCAGTACTACTGCATCACATTTAAGTTTTTTAAATGTTTTTATGGATTGCCAAAAGGAAATTTTCTAGTACTTTTGCAGTAAATTAATCTTTTTTAATTGCTAAAAAGAAATGTTCCATTGATATGTTAATTCAGTATTTAAATAACAGGAAAGTTACATATAAACAAAATTGGCAAGGAAATTGACTATAAATTAATTTTGAAACATTTACGAATGGATGAAGGGAAGGAGGGGTAGGTGGTTGGGTGCAGTTGATTATAATATTATATTTAATTTTGTATGATTCAAAAATGTATATAATTAAAAGCATGTTTTCTTTTCAGGCGAACTTTCCACAGATGGACTATCATGTGACCAGGAATCAGTAATGGAGTTGCTTGCAAAGGTTGGCACATTGCTGCAGGTGGATCATACTGCATCAGGTATATATTCTAATTAAATTTACACTATTATTGTTACTGGAGTGGGGCTGTGGCTTGGTGGTTAAGGTGCTTGTTTTCTAATCCCAGGGTCCTAGGTTCAAGGCATGTCACTGCAGGAATTTTTCTCATGACCAAAAAACAACTCCACTCCCTAAGCATCATAAAAGAACTTTGTTTATAAAGCATCATTCTATCCTGTAAGTGGTAAGTGTACTTGCTGTTGGATGTGAAGAAAAAATAGAAAAAAAATTTAAAAGTTTACATGGAATTTTTGCTTCAATTTGTTTAGGTTAAAGCCCCATTCCCGGCAAAATTTCACTAAAAACTGACTTTTTTTAGAAAATATGCATTTGCATTACTCCAATTATTATAAATCATGGAAAAATATTGGCATGAATTTTAGTTTCCTACGATATTTCTTCTCACGACCTATCGCAAAATCAAAATGAAAAATTCATCCGCATTTATTTTTTGTGTGGAACACAAAAAATCAAATTTCAGTCTTATTTTACATTTTTTTTCATTCTTAGGAATGTCTAAATTCACTTAAACTAGCAATTCCGTATTATATTTGTAAATCTTTATAACATTATACAAAAAATTAGATTTTTCTTAAAAACTGAAATTTTGCCGGGAATGGGGCTTTAAGGCCAAAAATATTTAAGCAGGGGAAATTGTGAGAATTTTAAGTATTTGTTATAGTACAGTATCCCATCCAATCCAATCATAACATTTGTAAAGCGCATTTCTTTGCAGATACGAAGCGCTGCACCCAACATACTTAGGCACCTCACAACCCACAGGCAACCGTGATCATTGCCTAACCCAAGCACAGAACAAGTAAACAAATCAAAAGAAGCAGTTGCAAAGTTTGGAATCATTATATAACAAATCAGTATATAACAAATAATTATAATACTGTATATTGAATAATATTGCTACATAAAGATGTACTATCATTTGAATTGCTTAATTTGTATATTTAGGTAAGTTATTTAAGATTCAAAATTTGAATGAGAAAAAAATTCCCTTATCAATTTTCAGACAGTTAAATTAAGTTCACTTTATCATTTTCATAGATCCTTAAATTGTCTGGTAATCAATTTAAGGATTTTTTGTATTAAAATGTCTGCAACTCGGTAAAAAATACTTTTTTTTAATCTGTTTCTTTGTTGGAAGATTTATTTGACCCCTTTAAATGAGCTATTTTTGAGGTATTTTCCTGTCATTTTGACTGATAGTGCATATTTAACATTAATTTTATGGCTATGATACATCATAATTGACTTTATTAATGATTTCTTTTCAGTTTCATGGATAATACAGATATTTGTAGTCAAGACACTGATGCGTTTGTCTCCAAGCAATCCTCAATCTGTGCGTGAATTGATTGGTGGATGGATGTCAAAGTCAACTCAAATGATCCCTGCTGTCATACGGAATGCTTTCACAACTTTAACAAGAAATGCTGAATCTCAATAAACATTAGGGAGCCCTTGATTGCATGACACGGTAGAACCTAGAACGTAGAATTCATACATGCATTTGAGAACATTATGTTCTCCTTTTTGCATGGATTGTAGGATGCAACTTAAATGAATCTACATTGTGCAGAGAACATAGGACGGTCACGCATGAGTCAATCCGTTGTAGCGTCGCATCGTTGCATAAATTGGATGGCTAATATGCAACCTGTTCAAATGAAACCTTAACAAAGTTGCACATTAGCATTTTGAGAAGAGTACATTAGTTGGGAGTTATTAAGCTTGATATTATGTTTAGCTACCCATCTTCTGACAACTACAGTTTGGTGTCCTTTTAAAACATGGGTGCTAAGCCTATTTTGTAACAATTTACTTATATATATATATTTTATATTTTATTTATTTTATATTTTTTTGCATATTAGTAGACTCTAAAATCGTTTAAGCCTTTGAAACCCTTAAATTGTCATAGTTTTCCAGTTTCCCTAGAGCGACGCCTGACCAAACCCACTTGCATTTCTCATTAGAGTCCTCCACCCCTGGTGCAGTCCTGTGCATGCACACTAATTTGAAGCTGTTTTCGTCAATTATGCTCCATTGATACCTAAATTCAACTGCGCCTTATGGATTTAAAGATACTAATTAACCCTATAAGTTATACTGTAAAATTGTAAGACTGATGCGAAGCAAAGAAAAAAGTACTAGAGTGGGGAAAATGGGGAACAACAGTGGCGAGAAGAGGATTCCAAATGTTATTAAAATACAGAATATATTTATTAGAAAACACCATTTCTAAGAATTTGTCCACTGGTTTTATGGCAACAATACATGTAGCATTCCCAATGTCAATGAGAAAATGTAGCATTAACCAAGATCTTTTGGAACCAAACATCCTCTTATGGTAATTAATCACACTTGGCTGTCACTACAAACTGTGATACACACAACATACATTAGGAAGCTTTCGATCGCATGACGACAGTAAGATATAAAGCTTATGATGTCATGTACAGTCATCTGCACATGTAAAACCTTAGACCTCGGTATTATGCGCTATGTAAATTTCACTACGTACGTACATATATCATTGTACGAATCCCAGACACAATTTGGCATAAGTCTATTATGTGCAGAGAAAGTAGGATGGTCAGAGTTCTGCATGTTGAAAGTTCTTTCAGTTAAAACTAAATACCGAACAATACGCAGACCAACGATTCCATTATTTTCATTTATACTCAAGGGCAAGTTCAAGGAATAAAACTTTTCTTCCCAAAGTTTAATCATCTCTGTCTTGGATTATGTACTATTTCACTAAAATTTACACATACAGAGTGAATACCTAACCAGGAATTAGAAATAACTTTTTTGTAAGGAAGAAACAAATTTGTATATTGTGTTGCCCCTTCATGAGGTCATTCAGTAAGGGCAAAACCTCAATGCCACTTCAAATTATCAGAATGACAAAATATTTTTTCTCACCAAGTCAGACCCATAATACAGTACTTGATTCTTTTTACAATGCCTGGTAATTATAAAATGGGGGTTTTTGTAGTAAATTCTGCCTCATTGAAAGTTATTTGACTTCTTTTGACAAAAAAATAAAATGCAATATAACGGCGGCATAGAAGTGTAACATATACTGTACTATTTTCCCAGATTTCACCAGACAGAATGTCTTAATTTACTATGAGTGCAATTAAAAAAACAGTAAACAGTTGCTTTACACATATCATTTAATGACATCATGTTTGCCTCATTCTGTCAAATCAGATTTAAAAGATTTGTTTTTAAATAAAATAATTTCTGAGAAATCAGAAGCATTTTGTGTACTAATATACAGTAAAATATTAGTATAAAACTTTTAACCCATGTACTTTTTTTTATGGCTAGATGTTTTCTTGAAAACATTAAAATTCTGTACTAGCATTTTGTATTAATCTACCATATACTGTATACACCAATTGTTCTGCAAACTGTGGATTATGGCCCACCAGTGGATTGCGGGGCTTTGACAGAAATCTCCAAAATGGGGCTAAAATCAACATTGTTGATGCATTGTTTACATATTTTACTGTAATCTAAATTTTTAAAATCCAGTCCCAAAATGGTGCACTTGGGCTAGTTCTGAATTAAGCATTATGTGGTCAGTGTTTCATGATTCATGTCTGAATTTCAAAACTGGGTTGTCAGTGTAAAAGTTTGCAAAACGCTGATACATACCACATATTTATGTATCTGTGGACAAGAGATAACAAATATAAAATTAAGTTGTATAAAATAGGCTTGGATAATCCAATCCAAAGTAATCATTGTTTAGATGTCAAGATGGCTGTCCACGGGGCTGTTTGTCTTGGCGCTGCCATCAATGTTGCAAATCCAGGTATATGCCCAATTATTTCTTATAATAGGGCAGAGATGTTGAATTTGAATTTATTGTTTAGATAAGCCAGATATATAAATGTAACCATTGATGATGATTTTAATCCTTCAAGTACTTTGCGTGATGCTTAATGTGATCCTCGATGAATGTTGAGATGAAGAAGTAACTGTGATCATAATCCTGCAAAAACAAAAACAAATGAAAAGTAATTTATAAATCGAATTTCACTTGAATATATTTAGAAAGGAATATTAGAAATCACAGAATAAATGGTATATTTTATGCTACTACCTCAGTTGAATAAATTTACAATAGCAAGTTACTATGATGTCTCATTTATAATTCTTTCTCTTTTACTTGCCTATAGTATGGACCACAGTAAAGTGGCTAAAGGATATTTAAATGCATGGGCAGTGATGGCTCCAGAAATGTGCCAACAAGGGCTGCCTAATGTCACATTGCGGGAATAAAATCCCTGGTGGGGTACATGGGGAGATTTTATGGTTCAGGATGGCCCAAAATTGTGCTTTAGAGTAAGACCACGGTATTTGTGGCAAAGACAAGCCAAACCAGTCACTCGTCGCAAATCTTCTTTCTGAGATAATGGCCAAAACATGCTGAAATGTCAAAATTTTCAAAATCTATTTTATTGTACTAAACTAACCCTTATATATCTATACTTTATTCTATGTTATTACATCACCAATGATTTGGTGATGGTCTCTGCCTGAGAATTCCTCAAAATCGTAAAATTTGAAGGCTGATTTCTCAAATACTGTTGTTTAAACAGCTGTAACTTCACAACAAAACATCGGATTCAAATGATTCTTTCACCATTTCTTATTTCAGTTTACTATATTAATAACTAAAATTGATTTTTGGGAGGAGTGACTTGTTTGACTTATCTCTGCCACATTTATTAGCAATTATTGGAACAAATAAAACAAATATTTTTAGTTTGACGACCTCATTGTGGTGTCAAATGACAGGGCTCCCTGTTTAAATTAATAATAAAATAGTAATTTTTATAGAAAATTAATCCCTAGGAATACAGTATTATCGACCAGACTAATTAATATTACACTGAAAAATCTCGCAGACCTTGCCTAACTCTCACGAAATAAACAAACATGCAGTATGCTGCCAAGATACAATTAACAACTTCTATACCTCTCTCATATTAAGCTGTACCGGCATTTTGCTTTCGGTGCAAGCTGTTATGAAGTGGTCAGGCAGCAACTGCGATTGGGTCAAGAAGTTGTCGGCTTTTCCTTGGTCAATGTAGATGTTTAGCGGTGGGCCGTCATATTTCTTCACAAGCTCACAAGCATCGTACTCCTGAAAAGATAATGGTAATATTAATAATTGTGAATTTATTTAGCTAATAATGTAAAGAAGTTGCGCTTATGTATATGCAATTTTACAGCTGGAAGTGCAATAAATTTAAGTGATAAATTTATTATAACGATTTACATAAAAAATAAAAAGATAATTGCTAAATGTTAATCTGCAGTGGTGGCACCAGGATTTGTTAGACGAGGGTTCAACATCCCCGACAAAAACACGAGTGTGCATAGCCACGCGTCATCTACGTCGTCTGCATATGCACACATTTTCCTGGGAGACTCACATATTTGTGATCCTCTCCCTTGTACCAGTCTGCTGATGCAATTTTTTAATGAATGTAATGCGATACTTTCACTTACCTTCCATGTTTCTTCATTTGAGCCGAGGTAGCCCGAGAAAGCTTTCTTACCCCAGGGGCACTGGATGGGGTTACATATAGGTGCAAAGGCAGACACAGACTGGCGAGAAATACAAATGTTATATTACTATTATTATTATTATTGTATTTTGCATACACAATGCACAAATAAAACAAAAGTAATACTAATTAAGTTTCAACAGTTTTCACTAGTAAACTGTAGAATGAAAAACATTTTTATCATTGTATATACCCTCTATCTGGGAAAGTCTCTCACTGGGACCCCTCTATTTCAAATTCCTGCATTGCAGTGGAGTTGTAGATATTTACCAACAAGGTTCCAACAGGTCAAACACTGGGTCTGAATCAAGGGACTGCCTAGGATCTCTGTTAATAATAGGGATCCAGAGGGAGGAACTGAGATTGAGCATTCAGACTACATATTAAGAAGTGCAATCACAATAACTCAATCGGCAATTCAATTGCTTTTGGCGCCATGCTTTATCTCACCTTGTATAATCCTGGATTTTTGAGACTGCAAATGAGAGCACCATGTCCACCCATGCTACATGGGAAAAAAATGAATAAAACTGGCATACAGGCATGTAGTATTTTTTGTGGGTGCAATATACCGAAAAATGGTAGGAAGGAACAGCGTGGTTGCAAGACAACAAGCAACCACATTGTCATAGCGGCCGCAAAAAGCCTAGAGAATCAAAACCTTGTGCAAAGATAAATATACTGTATAACATGATCCATTTATTTATTTTTTTATTTATTTTATTTCGTACTAACCAACAGTGATATCAACCGCCACCAACAGGTTAAAATACATATAAAATATTTATGTAAATAGATATAAAAATACATTAAAAATTACTAACAATTTAGAAGGATCTCATTGAATAGTGACATCACAACAAATATAAATATCACAAAATTCAGCTCACAAATAATAATTACAAGCTTTGCAAGCATAAATTTAATTGCAAAACTCCGATGTTGAACCATCACCCCACCTTACACATTGCAGCACCTTAGTTGAGAAATATGAAATTAAATCATTAAATTATATGGAATAATAATTTTATGACACTCGTCAATATCTATACATAACCAAACATAAATTACTCCATTCTAAATTCACAGTTTGTGGCTTTTTGGAACATTGTATCCAGGCCCTTTTATTGCAAAGTACTGCTATGGGAACAACCATTTCTAAGTAGGGCAGTTTAGCTCAGTTGGCAGTGTTCCAGAATGGTAAGCTGATTGTAGCTGGTTCACAAGTCCATATATTCTCTGTCCACCTTATTTACTAAAAGTTACTGGGCTATGTATTACCACAATATACACAAAATTAGCAATATGTTGCAGAATTGGGTCTGAAATACATGTTTACATTAATTCCCTTACCTATGACCAAATATGGACATCTTATCTGCCTGAACAGGGAAGTTACCATTGACAACTGCTGGAAGCTGCAATACAAGATTAAAAATGCTTTCTTCACATTTTTCATACAACAGTAAATATACCACCCATTTAAAGGATGGAATTATGCTATTAATTATAAATACTCATTATAAACAAAATAAATATCTTTTAGCATGGAAGGTAACAATCATACAAAATTTGTTAATAAGAAAACTACACCCAAATCACTTGTGCAATTTTTTTTCAAAAGTATCTGAGGACGTAGTGTACTGAGTATTCGGTACGATAACACATCAGGTAGGGCAAAACATCACTTCTAATACAATAAAGAGGTAGCTAGTGGGGAGGGGAGTAAGTGCTCAAGTCCATTAGAAGCAGTTGCTGCATTGGCTTGCACTCCCAACCTTTAAGGTCAGGGGTTTCGAAGCTCTCGCTGTGCAAGTGACTTATGTCCTTGGGCAAGGCACTTTACTTACGTTTGTCTCCCTCTACCCAGGAGTATAAATGGGTAAATGATAGGATGTTGTGGCAGTGAATGTACTACCTGTAGTTTGGTGCGCTAAACAAGTAGCGCACGACTAGGTATACTTCCCAGGTAGTTGAGAAGGTTGCACTTTGTGCTGGTTTGCCATTGAATGTTATCCAGTGAACAGGGGTAATAACGCACAGTGCCTTTGATCATTCGTTGGAATTGGCGCTATATAAATATTTGGGTATTATTATTATTATTATTATTATTATTATTATTATTATTATTATTATTATTATCATTATTTCAAACAGGCCAATCACCCAGTTGGCAATGACTCAGACCAAAAAAGGGAAAATTTTTCATTGATATAAATAAAATTGAATCAAACCTCATCTGTGATATAAGAGTACATGCGATAATTTGTCTTCCATTTTTCTTCAGTTGCATTTAAGTAGAACCCAGCACCGGAGCCAAAATCATATGCATCATCCTCGCCCTCAATATTACATCCACCTGAATAAAAAAATAAGACATTTATTATAACATAAAAAAAAGAATATAATTTAATCAATCCTAAAGTATTTACTGCACCTAGTATACAGTGATCTATAGTTACGCTTTAATTTTTAACCATTGCACTTGTATTCATTTAAAAAAATATTGTTTGAAGATTTGCGAAATAACAATCACAAATGCTTTCAGTACACCAATGTAGATAGTTCGGAAAAATAATGCTCATTGAGAGAGTGTCTCGATGTTTCAGATGAGCAGCTTCAATCATCATTAGGAGAATAATAATAGAATAGTATGTATTATTGGCAGGGTATTACTGTACTTACGAGGACTTGTATCCGGAGCAACAACGATGATGCCATGTTCAGATGCATACTTTTGAGCGCCACCTTTCCCAACAAAGTTCTGCTCAGTGCAGGTGAGACCTGAAAAGACAGAACAGGGTATTGTCAGCAACATAGAAAATAGATGAAATGGAGACAACCACCAGAAAAATTGATATAAAGCATTGGCAAGTTTCAGGCTCTCTGTAACCATTGTAGATCAGGGGTCTTGAGATGGATGAAGTTATTTCTGGGAAGTCTAGTTAAATACGCTTTCTTACATATCTTATTATTATGCTGTGCATGGTGTTACCCATTGGCCCTAAGTAAAACTTGCAAATATTATGGAGCAGGAGACCGTCCTGACTGCTGCAATTTGCAGGAAACTTCGAAACCCAGGTACATTCAATTATTAAATCAATCAGTGATTAAATTTAGATTCATACAGGCAGTGGTGTATCTAGGAGATGCTGAAGGACACACCATCTCCAAAAAAGCTTGCTCTCCAAGTCACCCCCTCCTCCAAACCACTGAAAATCTTTGAGGCAAACAAATTTTGCTCAAGTAGTTAAAGTCAGGCTCAGGAAGAAAAAAAGGTGTAAAAATGGGCGGTTACGCCCCTTTTTCCCCCAGTTTTTAAATATTCAAAAATCTGTATCTCGTTCACCGTTCAACAGTTTTTCGTCAAACAACTTTTTTCTGTCTTAGAAAAATCAGTTCTACAACATATCAAAAAATGTTTTTCCTCCAGAGCCTGACATTAAAAATCACCTTATTTTGCAAGCTAGCACCCGCACTTATTCATCCAGCACTCACTTCACCCTCACACCCCATTAGGCTCCTCTCTCCCAATTTTTAAGACTCCTTGATACACCATTGATTGCATAGATAATGTTCAACATAGTTGCAATGTGGATTTTAAAATAAGAAAATAATGACGTGTTGAGTACCAGAGAGATAATAGAGAACTGGACATTTCTCTGTTTCTGCCTGAGGTGGCAAGTAGATGCCAAAGGTCATCTTACACTGGACTTCCTTGCTGAAAAATAATAAATGAAGGAATTAACAATGAACATCATTACATTAGATTGTTATCGGAAATTTAATATAATTCCTTTTAATCCATGACACTATCAAGAATTATGTGATACAAATCTGAGAAAACGACAGCGCCCCATAATAGTTCTTGTGGCTTCTTACACATTCCCAACATGCCCCACATTATATATCATATTTGCGTGGGAGACACATTGAAAACTAAAATTTGTGTGGAAAATCAATAGGTTCATAGAATTATCTAAACTGCATGGTTTTATATTTAAACATAGGCCAACGCCAATTCTTCTGCAAAAATTTGTATGAAAATCACCCCATATTTTCAAAATGCATGGACCGTTTTTATAACCCTAAATTATTTTTATGCGGATACCATTCACCAGGCAGGCCTATTTTACAGTATAGTAGGGTATGTCTAAAATTCATTCTTAAAAGAAGATAGTACACATAGAATTAAACTTAAAATTAGTAACAAACCCAATTTTAAATAACAAACAGTTACCTGTCATGAGTGAAAACCTTCTGCCAACCACCGAAGGCCTTGTTCTTGCTTTTTTCTTCTATGTTAGTCATCGTTAAAACTGTATTCAAAAAATCATATGCACATAAGTACATCAACAAACATACTGTATATGCACCAAATAAAAAAAAAGTAGAAATATAATAATATAAAAAGGCCAAAACATTTTGTTGCTCTCGAGCTCAACCAACCTAAATTTCTAAAATCTAGGGTCATCCCATAGAAAGGTCGCCAAACTGTGAAATCGGGAGGGGAATTATTTTTGGCAGGAAAAACATGTTACCTATTCAAACCATCAAAATCTAGGCTGTATGACTAGAGAGTATTAGTATTTGTAGAGATGGTAGTGTAGTACAATAGGGAATACTAGGCCTATCCACTCGGCTCGGCCAGATTGTCACCATTTTCACGAAGAGACACAAACTTCAAAAATCATATTTCTTCAATATGTTTTTCTTTGACATTTTGATTATGTACATCAAACTTTACCTTTTCACAAAGAGCGCAACTACACCATTTAAATAATTACGCTAATTAGCCATACTGCACAAATATAAGCAAAATGGATTTTTCGTTTTCAAGAACAGACACAAACTTTCAGTGAGTTATTAAAAGACGCGCGTGCAGCACTGCAATCGTGAACGCTATGCCTGTTTTCGCCCTTGACTACAATGGTTTAAAAGCATAGGCTAAAATACAGTTTGTGCAACGGAACAAACTTAACAACGGGAGCGCTGAACAAGCGATGACGAGCACCCGCATATAAATAGGAATAGAAAATATATCTCTAAAGAAAATTGCATGAAAATAATTTAATTTTTAAATATCTTTATGAGCTACTGTAAAAGTAAACTAAAAAATTATTGTAAGTTATTTATAACATTAGCATAAATTAAAATGCATACACAGAACAGAGATGAGCACATTTAATCAACGATTGACCATGAGATGGTGGTGATGTCACAGGTCAGCCAAAATCTGGGCCCCGGGAATCCAGGGCAGCCAAACAAGAAGTGTGGCAAAGTGTGGCAATTACACGCGACCCTCACTGAAGAAATATTGCCAAGCTAGGTAAATACTGTATATCTAACCTAGGCTTAGAATACTTGCGTATGCTATTATTCCTAGGCTGCACTAGTAGTATATTGGTAGTAGTATGTACTGAAGGCCTACTATAATCGAAAATGTATCAATCAGTAACTCCACGTGGTGTGCTACACACACAAAAAAAGGTAGTTGCGTACGACGGGGTACGAGTTGACTACAACTAGCCAAGCCTAGCCTGGCATACCGACGCCTCGTTCCTCTGACCTCAGTATTGCTACTGGATATGTTTAGAATGCACCAATTATTACAATAGTTGCTATACTACCTCTTCTAATTATGCGATGGTAGTAACGTTCAGAAAAGTAGCTGGTTTGCTGCCTGACTGTAGCAAACGGGAAGCAAATTCGTAGCATCCACTGAAGACCGAGATGTAGCAAGAAAAGGGACAGAGGCCTACAATTGTATTATAGTGGTGGCGCTGTTCTCTTTACCCATACAGAGCCATAGATATAATGATTAATAGCTCTGTGGTCTGTACCCATATGGCGGGCGTCATAATTTCTGTTGGGTCGATGATGTTAAACTTTTAATAAAGCAGGCTCCAGAGGAAAACACTTGGTTTTTTTTTTTTTCTAAGACACGTCCCCAAATATTTTAAGGGGGTAGTTGGGGGCCAAAACCACCCCCGCCCGCGCTTGGTGCTTCGCAAATCACATTATTCACCCTCCCCCAACCCCAGCCCCCATACTAAATCCTAGATCCGCTACTGCCTCCATGGTTGTACATGATCAATATATCCTCCGGAGCGAACCATGGTTTTATGGAACCAAGATTTATGAAATAAAAAAATAAATAAAAAATCTAAGTCCTAATCCCCCCACCCCCAATACTTGGGCAAAAACAAAAACAAAACAAAAATTAAAAACTTATGTCGAGACTCCTACTTTTTTCAGAACCCGTGAGCTGATTTTTTTTTTTTTTTTTTTTTTTTTTTNNGGAATTTAAAGGTCATTAAAAAAAACCCCTCAGAAGTCGGGAAAGCTCGTTTTCCGCCATCTAGTAATCAAAATTTTCCCGGGGGAGGACCCCCGCATCGGGTTCGGGTTCATCGATTCATGGAAAATAGAATAGTACGTAGGCCTTTCAACTCCTCATTTGTGTTTTCTTTAAGACCTATATACCGGCACACTAGGCCGCATTAATACGGTAATAAGAATGAGAAAAATTTACCTGACCGTTTTCAAGAGGGCATAAAACATTGAATTTTGTACTTAAAAGTAATTAAAAGACACTTTGGGTCGGGAAAGCTCATTTCCCGTCATCTAAGAATCAAAATTTTCAGACCCAGATCCGCCCCTGTATAACATATTCGAAAACATATTCAAAAGATATTGAAAACAAAAATAATAAATTTATCGTTTAGGTTGGGAATTTCACGAGTCTCTGATAAAGTATATAATATTAACAACAATTTATAGAACAATCAGTAACTACCTATAATTATGTCTCTAAAACACCATACACCATACTTGCCAGATTGACTGAGACGGCCAGTTGTGATGTAAGTCCGGTCGGTATGTAGGCTTATATTTTTGTAAATCGAGTTGACATTGATTATATTGCTTCTCTTCGTTGTTTTACTATCAATATTCGTTTGAATCTTGGTAAAAGGTTTGTGGATTGATACGACGCATTGACAAATGTATTATTTTCAATCGGAGACAAAACATAAGTTTATCAGTATTGAAAAAAAAAGTCAATTAATAATTAACAAAGAAAGCATAAAAAAGACATGAAAAGAAAAGATACACGAAAGAAAAAACAAACAAAGGTTGAAATTAAGAAAGGATGAAATGATATAAATGGAAAAAAATAAAATAAAGGAAAATTAAAGAATAAAGTAATGAAATGGAGAAAAGGAAATTACTTTATTTAATCAAAATTAAATTATAGTAATATAAACCTAATTTATGATTTTTTATTTCTTTACACAGGCCTAAAAAACCTATCTAGTAGTAGGCCGCATTAATACGGTAATAAGAATGAGAAAAATTTACATGACCGTTTTCAAGAGGGCATAAAACATTGAATTTTGTACTTAAAAGTCATTAAAAGACACTTCGGGTCGGGAAAGCTCATTTCCCGTCATCTAAGAATCAAAATTTTCCCAGGGGAGGACCCAGATCCGCCCCTGTATAACATATTCGAAAACATATTCAAAAGATATTGAAAACAAAAATCATAAATTTATCGTTTAGGTTGGGAATTTCACGAGTCTCTGATAAAGTATATAATATTAACAACAATTTATAGAACAATCAGTGACTACCTATAATTATGTCTCTAAAACACCATACACCATACTTGGCAGATTGATTGAAACGGCCAGTTGTGATGTAAGTCCGGTCGGTATGTAGGCTTATATTTTTGTAAATCGAGTTGACATTGATTATATTGCTTCTCTTCGTTGTTTTACTATCAATATTCGTTTGAATCTTGGTAAAAGGTTTGTGGATTGATACGACGCGTTGACAAATTTATTATTTTCAATCGGAGACAAAACATAAGTTTATCAGTATAAAAAAAAAGTCAATTAATAATTAACAAAGAAAGCATAAAAAAGACATGAAAAGAAAAGATAAAGAAACACGAAAGAAAAAACAAACAAAGGTTGAAATTAAGAAAGGATGAAATGATATAAATGGAAAAAAATAAAATAAAGGAAAATTAAAGAATAAAGTAATGAAATGGAGAAAAGGAAATTACTTTATTTAATCAAAATTAAATTATAGTAATATAAACCTAATTTATGATTTTTTATTTCTTTACACAGGCCTAAAAAACCTATCTAGTAGGCCTATGGTGTAGGCCCTAAGTAGGATGACTTTGATTGGTGTGATGATAATTGAATAATAAAAAATAATGATTTAACGTATACACTTACGTTGTCACGACGTACGTACGCGCGAACTCCTTGTACATTAATACGACCCTAGGGGTCATGGTTCAAGTAAGGTCAGTTGCTGAATTAGGGTCGGTCGGCAGAATGGGTTACAAAAAACACGAAAATAGTGAAAACGAGGGAAATTTGGAACCAAAGAAATATGTTCATTCATGGAAAAATATCTGGGTATATGTTCAGTGTTGTAAGTAAACTTTGTTTAAATATTTAACTTGTTTTAAGACAGGCCTGAAGTCCTAGGCCTACTACTAGGGCCTGTAGGCCTATTTAATACTATCTACTACTACTACTAGGCCCCTAGCTAGTCACTAGTGCCTCTTGGTTGGGTCTCCAAACCGGCTAAGGCCGCTGGGCTAGGTAGCCAAGAACTAGACTAAGACCACTGATTTTACACACCACATCAGTGGGCTAGGCTACCCTCCCTAGTCCTGACTAGGCTAGGCATCACACCGATTGATTCTGTGTCACAGCCTATCATCATCAGGTTGCCATGAAAACGTGGTTAAAATATGAATTTTACTTTGCCATCAAATCATTAATTAAGCAGTGGTGGTGCCAGAGGGGGCTGGGGGACAATAGCAACCCACTCCCCCTTCGGGGAAGCATAGCCCCCCCCCCCCCGTTGGGGAAGATGATACATTTTCTCAGGGAACAAACAAATAAAAAAAATATTTACATGTAATATTCGTTTAGACACCATATTGTTTGTGTTAACTTTTCATCAAAACAACAAAAACAACAATTTTAAACAACAACAATATTAAACAACAATAACAATAATAATAATAATATAATAATAATTCAATGAGCCTAATTAAAAATAATTTGCATTATGTTATTACAAATGCTCATTTAGATAGCCTCATGATGGTTGGAATACATCGTGATAGGTGAAGCAACCTCGACCATGACAGCGTGGTTGACAGATTTCGTGCAAAATTTCCAAAATATAGAATTTCGCTTTCAAGAATGAGGATTTGAAAATAAATTAGATGGTTACATTGCGTACTCTTTGTTTCTTGTTTTATTCAAAATGTTTTGATTTTGGAAACTGATTTCAACATTAGAAAGCATAGCCTACATAAAGTCATATTATAGTAACTTGATGCCTATCAAATAAGTAATAGAAATTCGCCATAATTCATCAACTACCCGTGGTTTCCACCCCACCGGGTGCCCTAGACGGCCCACTGGCCCCCAGCCAAGTGAGACTCAATTCGCTTCACCCCACCCCCATTATTGGCGCTAGGCCTGAAGAATAGGCCTAGGCTAGGTAGGCCTACTGTAGGCCTGTTAAGAAAAAAATCATCTTGTTTGGATTTAAATGAAACTTATGTCAAAGATTCTACAACATTCAAACGTTAAAACAAAGTTTATCTTTAATTTATAGAAATCGTTCTACTGGTTAATTTTCTATGATTTTTTTAAATATTTTATTTTTTCGGAAATATTATGATATAGTTTATAGGTCTATGGATTATGTAAACAATGTGACCTTTTGACATTATAGAAAAAAACTCAAATTAAATTAAAACTTTATTTCTAATATATCTTTAGGACTATTATTTCCTTACACAGATTTTGTGTAGCATTAGCACTTCTACCCTTAACTACTAGAAGCATTCTCATACCATCCAACACAACCCTTCCCCTCCCCTCCCCCCTGGTGCAGATATATTAAGTACTGTACAAATTATTATAATATTATAATTTTTACATACAGTAATGAGTTGTTATTATTATACATACCCTCACTAAACTACACTTCAACTTATCCCCATCCCCTCCCCCAGACCTCAGACCCCACTACCTTATTTATCTTAAACCCTGTATTTACAGTAAGATACAATACACTATTACAGTGGTACAAATTGCATTAATTGCCAAATCCAAATCATAATACCTCCTCATCCCCACTACCTTTCCCCTCCCCACTGCCTAATTCCTCTCTCCCTACCCACACCCCACCACCTTCACCTACCTTACTACCTTCACCCAACGCCAATCCCACCACCAGCATCTCAGTAGTGAATACGCAACAGTCTCCCAAGCCTAAAAAACTACTTTCCAAACGATAAATTTTCTTCATACTCAAAATTACAATCATGTAATTAACCAACAGTTAAACAATTTTCCTTCTGCTCAAAAAAGTGGATTTTAATCGAGTATAAAGTTTAGACGTCAATCAAACTGTAAATAAAAGATGGATGAATACAAAAAAATTTGTAACCCTTCTTTGAACTTTAATCTGCATGTTGATGTATGACATCAGCAGTATCCAATGAAAAAATGCATAGATTTTTAAAAACGTATCACCCTGACCCAGCAGTACAAGCCCACCATTAGTGACCAAAGCTAGGAAGTGTGATGTCACGATTTTTAACATACCTACCTAGGCTATAGTAATGATAATGTTCTATCCATGGGCATACTGCAGACAGTAGGCTAGGACACTAGTCATATTGCATGTTAATTACTATGAAGACTATTTCATATAGGCTGTACTCTAAAGTATTTTAATACTTCGGATGATGGACTGCATAAAAAACTAGCTGAAATTTGCTGCGAAAAATTGTTAGGAAAATAGGTATGCAGAATCATAATTATAGTATTAGTAATGCATTATACATCGGTTATATAATTAGAGATTAGGTCAAGTCTTAATTTTCGGCATAATCTGTGTGGAAACCAGCCCTTATTTTAAATCATATGCACGAACAGATTTCCAGGCCCGATTTTTGCACGGATGATATACAGTATTCACTGTGCGTGCCTTATTTTACAGTCTGGAGCATAGTCCCTTTTCACACTTTTCATGAGATTCATTTGTTGGCTACCATGATGTGTATTTTATTTATGCCAAGGATAGGCCTACATTAAGTACTAATTCAAATTTGCACTGAAAATGCGCTGAATCGTATAATGCATTAGTTGTATAGTTAGTTAACATGCTAATGCCTAAATCTCTCCAAAATTTGTGCAGAAATCAACCCCTTTTTTTGAAACGTGGACCGATTTGTAGGCCAAAATTTTTGCGCCAGGGATATTCCCCATGCACGCCATAATTCACAGTGTGGTGAAAGTAGCCATAGACATGTGTGCATGGGATAGGCCCTAAAGGAAGCATCAATCGAGGAAGTAGTGTGAAAGAATGGTTTGGTTATGCCCCATGGAAGCTCAAGACTTTTAGCCAATATCTTCCTATACTAATTTTTCAGTTAAAAAGAATTTTTATCGCTGCTGACAAGGCGAGGGCGAGTGCTACTTTCCCCACTCCTAGATCTGCCAACTGTACTGTACATCCTTTACCAACAGGTGGCCAAAGTGCGGGTGATTTTTTTTTGGGCCGCCCGAAAAAATGAATTACAAACCCTACAGTATGTTTTCGGCCCGCCAACCATCTTTAGCTAGAAAGTACCTTGTTTTTTACGGCCTGACACCGATCATCTGTAAAAATTAATATTAAAACTGAGCATAAAGCAGTATAAAAGCAGTGATTGAAAGTTTTTGGAAGCGCACTGGAAACATCAAAGTTTGGGTGCAGCCCCTCGGTATTAAATCCAAAATGCACTTTGACCCTCTGACCCATTTTTATGCCCACCCTTGCTTTAACCAAAGACTCAAATTTTTGTATGTGGTGAAATAAACTTTAGCTGAGAAAGATGTTTGGTAACATTAAAATGAGAAATTGACCTTGCTTTTGGGTCATACAGTCATAGAAAAGACAGTCACATTCGTTACTTGATTTATCAATAAAGTTCAAATGATTTTCTTTTTTAATAATACTGGTTTGCATTTGGTGTCTTTGATTGATATACAAACTTTAGAGATTAAAAAAATTATTTTCAACAATGACTTGTGTTTATTGTATGAACAAATGTTGCACATATTTTAATTGAAATAAGACATTGAAAATGTAAAAATTCAACTTTTGTTTTTAGTCATAACAATCACAGAGAGAGAGGATATGGAACTTCAAGGGCTACCAGGAGAGTTCCATAAGAGGTCCTTACACATTTTAATGTGTAAATACTGTAAATTTCCTCCCATGATTCCCCAAATTTTGTATGCTGAATATTTGGTTTCGCTAGTTAGGTACTGTAAAGTATACTCTCTTTTAGGATTAGATACTGTATATACAGTATTAATATTCCCCAATTTAACCAAAATTTGTCTCGTGTTAAGGCTGGATTGTGTCATCACTAATAATCACAAAAACGTGGCTTCTATCTTTGGGAACTCGCTCATTTATTACAGTATGATGTATTTTTGTTCATTGCAGATTTTGTAACCATTGCTTCCATATTGGGAACAGGAGTGTTAGGTTTGTATCTAAATTTATTATTCTCAAACATAAATTCAAAAAATTGATTATGATGATTTTGATAATAATGATGATGATGATAATGAGGATGATGATGATGATGATAGTGATGATGATACTGTTAATGAGGATGGTGGAGATGATGATGAGGATGGTGTGATGATAAGGTGGATGGTGATGATAATGAGCATGGTGATGATAATGAGCATGGTGATGATAATGAGCATGGTGATGTTGGTGATCATCATGATGATATGATAATGACTGCGGCATTAATTAGTTTAAAAGAATTAGATTTTTGTGGGAAATTTTTGACAATGCATAAAGTCTGCAACACAGTGACTAATTTGTACAAATCAAAATCTGTAGTACAACCTAATGTCATTTACAAACATTGCAGTATTAGGCCAGTTACATTCAGTGGGATAAAATTTAATAACTTTTATAAACATTTATGCTTTCCACATCCAGGATTACCAGTCACTGCTTGGCAGTCAGGCTTTACACCATTTCTGACATCATTTTTGGTTGATTATGTAATGCAGGTAAGCAGTACAGTAAATAGTAAATTTAAATTGCTAACACTATGAACCACAACATAGCGAGCGGGCTTCTACTATGTATCAAGATGATATTGTGCGTCAGATGTACAAATACAGTACAGTTAAAAATTCAGGAGAAAGTATTTTTCATTCATTAAAAATGCATTAATAATTTTTTATGTACATATTTTAATTTTTAATTACAAAATTGTTGGCTGGTAATCACTAAAGGCCAACTCAGATAGTGTTGTACAGTATGATGCGGCCTGACACGATTTAGGTCGTTGTGAGAATATTAAATATGTTTTAATATTCTATGATGCGACTGTAACCAATGCAGACCTGTTGTTAGCTCACGCAAGCTTGACATGACAACAAATCGCGTCGGGCTGCATCATACAATGACCTTAAGGAGTTTTATAAAAAGTCTGCTAAGAAAGAGAAATGTTTTTTCAGTTGTAATTTTCATAATTTTCCTGCCGTTTTCAGTCATCTCCAGCTCTAGTACATCGTTGGTTGAATGATTGATTAACTACTGTGGGTAGTAATTTTTTTTCACTTGATAATGTCCATATCATTATGTGGCTTGTATTTACTTTCTTCTAGGCCTTCAGTATCCTCTTATTTGTGGACTTGTTGCAGAAAGGTCAAGCCTTCCTCCTCAGCACTCCAGAGGTAATTTATTGATTTATAATTACATTTGATTAAATATTTCTTATATCCTCCAGTACTGTATAAGCCCATTGAACCTTAGTATAAGCCTGCCCCTGACTCTACCTAGTCACTATTGACAGGCAGAACATTTAAAATTGTAACAGAACTTCTTTTTAATTATAATTAGTGATAATTCTTCTGTTGTGAAGTAATCATGGAATAGGTAGTAGATTTTATAATAATTATATTTGTTCTGTTTTTTTTTTTTTACTATTTAGAAAGATCTTGAGGCAGTTCCATTAAATGAGCTGTTCAGTGATGATGAGGAGAATGATAGTCAACCTTCTGGAGATGGTACTGTAGCTTCTCTGTTTGATTTATTAAATGTTTCCTTAATGTATTGTATGTTTTTTTATCAAAGACACATAAACTACTGTATCCATAATGGACCTTTCCACTAAGCCCCGCCCCTTGGATAATTGTTGCTGAGGTCCCACAAAATGACAGTGTAAAAAACAAGTGTGTTTCATTTGTTTGGCAACACATGCGTTTGTGTGGTGTGTGCTTATTTCTAACTGTGTTCTGATTGGTCAGTTGTTAAGTTTGATTGACATTCCAGAAAGATCCATTAGACTTTCGTTGATATACCGTAAGTGGTATAATTGATTTTATTAATGATTAGCGACCTTTATAAAATGCTCTAGGCCCTAAAACCAACCCCATAGCACATACTAATAGTCATAATCAATCATCTATCAATTATCATCAATTGCACTGATTGGTCGCTATCAGTCATGACCACCTCACAATGGGCTATATCCCAAAATTACAATAGCACAAATTATCAGTCAAAGTCGATAAGCTTTAACAAAACACAATATTTTGTAAATTAATTTATGACTGCACTTTGAACAAAATTTGAAGTAGATAATCCATCTTATAGTGAACAGTGATTGTACTGTATTACTGTATAAATGAAATGTTTTATATCCTCTTGATTGGAAGGAATTGGTTATTTGTTTGGTCAAAATAATGTCACCAACAGAGTGCTATGTTTACATATACAAAAGCTCATGTGCACTTGCAAGTTCCTAGACCCATGCTGGAGTATAATTTCAAATCTATATTTTGTTAGCTTGTACTACAATTTCTAAATTCCTTTCATTTTTCTAATGAAGACTCATCCATAGACAGGAATATTTTTCTGTGAAGTCTACTTCTACTAAGTGTACTAAAAACTGTTTTATAATTGATTTATTTTGTTTTGAAGTAATATTAATAATTACATGAAAATCTATATTTGATATTTTCATTGATGTATACCTTTTCTTGCAGACATGAGAGAGTCGCTTGAGGGTGAGT
>NW_022750884.1:300433-307988 GCF_011630105.1 Anneissia japonica
TCTAGATGTGTATAAGAGACGGCTATGAACCACAACATAGCGGGCTTATACTATGTATCCAGATGATATTGTGCGTTAGATGTACAAATACAGTACAGTTAAAAAGTCAGGAGAAAGTATTTTTCATTCATTAAAAATGCATTAATCATTTTTTATGTGCATATTTTAATTTTTAATTACAAAATTGTTGGCTGGTAATCACTAACGGCCAACTCAGATAGTGTTGTACAGTATGATGCGGCCTGACACGATTTAGGTCGTTGTGAGAATATTAAACATGTTTTAATATTCTATGATGCGACTGTACCCAATGCCGACCTGTTGTTAGCTCACGCAAGCTTGACATGACAACAAATCGCGTCGGGCTTCATCATACAATGGCCTTAAGGAGTTTTATAAAAAGTCTGCTTAGAAAGAGAAATGTTTTTTCAGTTGTAATTTTCATAATTTTCCTGCGGTTTCCAGTCATCTTCAGCTCTAGTACACCGTTGGTTGAATGATTGATTAACTACTGTGGGTAGTAATTTTTTTTACTTGATAATGTCCATATCATTATGTGGTTTGTATTTACTTCCTTCTAGGCCTTCAGTATCCTCTTATTTGTGGACTTGTTGCAGAAAGGTCAAGCCTACCTCCTCAGCACTCCAGAGGTAATTTATTGATTTATAATTACATTTGATTAAATATTTCTTATATCCTCCAGTACTGTATAAGCCCATTGAACCTCATGTATAAGCCCGCCCCTGACTCTACCTAGTCACTATTGACAGGCAGAACATTTAAAATTGTAACAGAACTTGTTTTTTAATTATAAATAGTGATAATTCTTCTGTTGTGAAGTAATCATGGAATAGGTAGTAGATTTTATAATAATTATATTTGTTCTGTTTTTTTTTTTTTACTATTTAGAAAGATCTTGAGGCAGTTCCATTAAATGAGCTGTTCAGTGATGATGAGGAGAATGACAGTCAACCTTCTGGAGATGGTACTGTAGCTTCTCTGTTTGATTTATTAAATGTTTCCTTAATGTATTGTATGTTTTTTTATCAAAGACACTTAATCTACTGTATCCATAATGGACCTTTCCACTAAGCCCCACCACTTGGATAATTGTTGCTGAGGTCCCACAAAATGACAGTGTAAAAAACATGTGCGTTTGTTTGACAACACATGCTTTTGTGAGGCGTGTGCTTATTTCTAACTGTGTTCTGATTGGTCAGTTGTTAAGTTTGATTGACATTCCAGAAAGATCCATTAGACTTTCGTTGATATACCGTAATGGTATAATTGATTTTATTAATGATTAGCGACCTTTATAAAACGCTCTAGGCCCTATGCCAGAAAACCAACCCCATAGCACATACTAATAGTCATAATCAATCATCTATCAATTATCATCAATTGCACTGATTGGTCGATATCAGTCATGACTACCTCACAATGGGCTATATCCCAAAATTACAGTAGCACAAATTATCAGTCAAAGTCGATAGGCTTTAACAAAACACAATATTTTGTAAATTAATTTATGACTGCACTTTGAACAAAATTTGAAGTAGATAATCCATCTTATAGTGAACAGTGATTGTACTGTATATACTGTATAAATGAAATGTTTTATATCTTCTTGATGGGAAGGAATTGGTTATTTGTTTGGTCAAAATAATGTCACCAACAGAGTGCTATGTTTACATATACAAAAGCTCATGTGCATTTGCAAGTTCGTAGACCCATGCTGGAGTATTTCAAATCTATATTTTGTTAGCTTGTACTAAATTTCTGAATTCCTTTCATTTTTCTAATGAAGACTCATCCATAGACAGGAATATTTTTCTGTGAAGTCTACTTCTACTAAGTGTACTAAAAACTGTTTTATAATTGATTTATTTTGTTTTCAAGTAATATTAATAATTACATGAAAATCTATATTTGATATTTTCATTGATGTATACCTTTTCTTGCAGACATGAGAGAGTCGCTTGAGGGTGAGTTTGTGAAGTTATTGTTTAAATTTTTAATTTATTTTGTGTAAAATACATGCAATTCTTTGGTATGTTATTGAGTCTCATTCTCAATTGTAAAACAGATACTAGTGACAATAATTAGGCCATAAAAAAAAATCTCTTTTATGTTGCTCAAGCATCGTATAATTTAGGAGTCAAGGTGGGTTTTGTTGGGTTTTTTTGTAACTGTAAGCCTGGGCCTAATTAATATTGATTTCTTTATACTGGTTATCCTCTTCAGTAGATATCTACTGTTCTCCCACAGGGGCCAGATATGCTTTAATAACCAAGTCTTATAATGAACCTTAGGGATTGGAGTTGTTTTAGTCATGAGTAAAAATTATGCTGTCAGAGGATTTGAACCCAGGACACAGGAATTGAAACCCCTAAGCTATTCAACTCCACCATTCATTGCCAATGTCACTCACCCATGCATCAACTGGGGATTTTAAGATAGGAAATGTATTAAAGTTTTTTCAAAGTTAGAACATCATAGTGTTTTGAACTCTTACAATTTTTTCCCCTTACAATTCTGACAATGTGAATGATGAAATGTAAATAAAAATTTCTTTTGCTCTATGTAACATGGAGACATCGTATCCATTGAGGCTTCATCTAGTACCCCTTCTGTTGCAAAGAAGAGTGTATCGCCTAACCTACACACACTTGCCCATCTGTTTCTTCAGTGGCCAGTTTTAATAACAGCCAATGATATTCTTCTTCTGTCTAACTTGTAAGTGTATAGGAAATCTCTTGGGTGTTATTTGGTCTATTATCCCGCATGTTGATGTCATGTTGTATTATATAGTGGTTGCTGGCACAAGTGTTAGGTACAAGTGGATCCAGGGGACACAGGCTAAATTGGTGAATTTGGAAACATTCCTTATTTTAAAGTCTTTTTTCCTAGTTTCATCCCATTAGGCCAAAAAAAGAAAATTTTTGTGTTGGCCACGTTTTGGGTAAATCCCAAAAATGGGTAGGTCGGTAGGAAAAATTTTTGTTTTTTTTAACCAAAAATGTGTTTACGCATAAAAATTAGAAAACACAAACATAATACAAAAATTTTGGATTCGCATCGCATACCATGCACCAAAATAGGCTAGGCCTTTGCCCCCTATCCTAGTCCAAGGCTATTCTAGCCTGATAAGCTCATGAAAAAAATATTGTTCCTTGTTAAAAAAAAAAAAAAAAATGCTAAAATGTAGACCCTGAATTTCATAAAATTTGGGTCAGTCGGGTGTGGCCAACACAATAATTTTTTTTATTTGGCCTTACGCCAAGGCATAAAGGGCACCGCCATAATAATAATAATCATTCCCATCAACTTTAATAAAACACAAACAAAAAATACCGTATATATTTTTTGTTTGTTACTTCCGCGTTCTTCCCTGAACCTCCAGGGTTAGAGTTCACATTCTGGCGACCATCCCACCAAATTCACGTGTAATAAAACTGTGGTATGTTTAGACAGGTGCAGATGTATTAAATCCTTTGCCTTTGACTTATTGCTATCAATGATTAAACTAGTAACATTAGTTACTCAATATGCATTTGGTAGTTTTTCTGGTTGTTTTGTATGGTGATCAATATTTATGAGCTTGTCGGATAAAAATTCTTTTACTACAGCTCTGTAATAATCCAGGGGAATTGGAAGCAGTTGAATGATAGAGGGGACTGAGACAAATGATTAGGGTAGCAGCTAAAGCCCTGTTTTCTCCCCCTTTCAATTCCCCTGGCCTCAGTTCCTGATGTTTTAAAAACCTGGATCCACAATAGTCCATATATTTTATTAAATACATTTTAGTTACTTGTATTTTTAGGCTGTGGTCTGTTTAATGCATGGTTTTCAAAACCTTTTTAAAAATCTTTAGTGTAGACTACATAAACTTTATTAGTTCTAAGTAAACAAAACAGATATTTACAGTTACCCTACAATTTTTTTTATTTAAGAAGACAAAACATTTCTCTTGTAGTTGTAGTTGTAGTTGTAAAATAACTGTGTAATGCACATTTATCAATTTTCATTCACTAGTCTCCTTTTTAGTTTACTGTACTACTATATCAATGATTGTTGTTTCAGTCCCCTTTTTAATGTACAGTACAGTACTACTGTATTAATTGTTGTTGTTTTGTTATTTATTATTTTATTTATTATTATAATAATTTTTATTTTCAATATTATTGTTATTAATATTTTCTGTTCCCTGCCTGATATGTGTCTGTTGTCTTCCTGGTTCTAGGTATCAAACGCAAAAACATGTCAAGATATGAAGAAAACTCTAACATAGTTAACCTGCACAAATTGTCTGAATTGTACATGCCATTTTATTTATGGATGCCTTTTGATGCAACTGTGTTTTTTGTGCTGTGAGTCCACTGTTTTATTTGTGTAATCATAGAGAAAATGTGTTCTCCCTCCAATTAAAGACCACTTGGGACCAGGGTTTCCATGGCCTGTAGCAGCTTTAATCTCTATTTAGAACAATAAAGATAAAAGACTTTCGTGAATATGGGACCACAGAAATGTCATATTTGGAGGTGGTCTTTAATTAGGGTGATTTTTAGTAGATGAAGAACTGTACCAGATGGTTGATATTGAATGTACTAGGATGATTGGAAAATCACAATTTCCAATTTTCTATTCAACAAGTAGAAATTAAATTACCTTTAATAAATTCTACCAATAAATGCTAGTAAAATAGTATATTTCATGAATTTATTTAAGTATTAATTATATTTTTGTTCTCAGCATAGCAGTCGTTATAAGTTTCTCCCTGGCAGGAAGTGAAGCCTTTGCACAGCTGTTTGGAATAGAGTAAGATCAAAGATTCACTTACACTCAATTTACGTAAGACATATGAAACCGACTTTGGAAAAACCCACCATTTGTCACAATTTTTTATTTCCCACAAGCACCCAAAACATTCAGGAACCAGAATTAATTTTATTAAAAATACAAATCTTAATAATAAACTATTGAATTTGGAATCATTGGAAGCTGTTTTCTCAAAAGTTATATGGCTGATATCCAATGAATTAAATATTCATAACTTTGCTATTATACCAATTTCCATCAAATAAGCAGTGTTTTAAAGAAGAATTCAGGCAGAATCAAGAACACCAAAAAGTCAACTTTGAATTTTTTTTTCTACAAACGGCTGGTTTTGCCAGAGCCGGTCACAAATGTTACTCAGGATGTGTTGAGTGCTTAATCTAACACAACTGGGTTGAAACCTTGTTAAATGTCGGAAGAAATAATACGCCGACAGTAAAGATATGTGTAACACAACAGTTGAAAAAGCTCCACAACATGAACATGAATACAGGTCATGTTAAATTTGTCAAGAGTGTTATTAGGCCTCTGCAATGTCTGTTTTTCATACTTGTACTTGATGTAGCAAGAACTGCCTAAATTTTCCCTAGCTTGGTCCTGTGTAACATTTTTTACAGGGCTGTAGCCAGAGAGGAAAGACACGGAGGCAAGCCAACATTTGGGATGGGGGATGGGCAAGCATGCACTGAACATTGCTGCATGGAGTTTAATGAAAGAAAGAAGATTTAAAATGGACTGGTACTTTCACCAATAAAGAAATTAATAGTAACTTTAGTGTCAATGCTTTTAGTTCTAGTACCATAACATGTAATTTAACGGTATTTTTTTGTAGGAATTTCATTCATGTGATTCCGTTCTTTGTCTGGATACAAGCCTTCAGCATCGTTATATTTGGCGATATAATCAAGGTCGCAATAACGTTTCTAACTCTCTTCAAAGGTTGCATTCTGGTAGCTGTGGTAGGTCATTTCCATTGTGAATTCATATCAGTGAGCTACACATTTATTTATGCACATGTTCATTTAATATTCAGCATCATCATCAATCCATCCCAGTACAAGACAGTTGTGTAACCAGCAGGGTGTCTGGGTAACATTACCAACAACAATTTATTTTATTATTTGTTATTAAAGATTTGTCACAATACATATAAATATATATTGGCGTGACTAGAGATGACATGGGCTAAAGCCCAACACATCAAGTGGTCATCTCTATACCTCTGGCTAATAATAACAATTGAATAATAATAACAATATATATTTATTCACAGGTGGTAGCAACAACTGGTGTTGGAGCTGAGATTGACAATCCTATTACTAATGATTTTAAACATTTTGGCCCATCCTTTCTTCTGGGTACTGTTGCCTTAGGTATGTACTGATAAATACATGCATTGCCATGTCAAGTATAATTAGCTTGGAAATCTATTACAACAAAACTCATTTAACCACAAATACATAAGTATGTCCATATATAGTAGCACTGGAGTGTTTATTTCTCCTTATGGTACTAATTTATTGTTGGCGTATTTTTCATTACCAGGAGGTGTTATGAATATCTTACCCATTCTGTACAACAAAGTGGAGCCTGTTAAAGAACAAGTAAGATAGATATTTATTATTATTATTACTATTATTATTATTATTATTGTTATTATTATTATTATTGATTAAATTAGTGCCAAAATGTATACATACTGTCTATTTTAGCTAATAAATTTAAAGAAAAAAGTTTAAAGTTACAAATACTTTATATTTAAATAAATTATGAGCTTTCAATACATTATTTATTATCTATTCAATATGTTAATTAAATTTTTTAAAATTTTTCCCAATTTCACCAAAGACAAAATGTTTTTAATGTGAACAGATTTGCTGTATTTGTTGTAATTTGATTGCTTTTATAAAATACTTTTTACAGGTGCAATGTTTCTTCCTTGCTGCATTTGGTGGACTAACAACATGCATGATTCTCAATGTGTTATGGTCAGTTGCTCATATATCCCTGTTTTTTACAGAGAAGGCTAATAGAGCACTTCAATAACAATATAAAATGGTGGTGGTGGTCTATAGCTCAGCAAAATGAAAAGTAAAAAAGCTGATGGACGAGACAACACACTCACTAAGATAGTAATGGAATTCGCATATGAACTCAGCAAGCCACTCATAGTCATCCTAAATCAATCATATTTGTTATTTTGTTTTTTATTTCTTTAGTCTAGTTTTTTATTCCAAACATTTTAAACCTGTAAATTATCCATTTTAATAACCCTTTTATACTTTTTTTTTAATGCTCTTATTTGTAAATTGTGTAAATTTTTGGTCATTTTTGTATATATTTACCAATGGATGTATGGACTGGTGATGTTTACATTTTTATATTTTATGTATGTTTATTGTAAATATTGTATTTATTGAGTGCTTGCACTGCAAGAGCAATATTAATAAACCTTGAATTGAATGATGATGATGTAGATGATTAATGGTGGTGGTAATGGTGATGGCTCCAGTGACAGCTGCATCAATAACAGCAGCAACTGCGATGACAAAGAAAACTATGATGATAAGGAAACTCAAGAATTTTCAATCACCATTATTTAATTCCAGGGTTTTAGCTGTTCTTCATATTGTACCTCAAACTGATGCTGAATGTGGTGGAAAATATTCTGAATTAGCTAACGAAAATGAAACCTCAACATCGTCACATCTAGTGACAA
>NW_022750884.1:308056-326188 GCF_011630105.1 Anneissia japonica
TATGTAGAAATATATTTTAGAGGATAATAATAAAAGAATTATTATTACTAGTAGTAGTAGTAGTAGTGGTAGAGATATTTTGAAAGATTATGTAAACTAACTTTGTTTTTTTAACAGATCAAAAGATAATGGTGAAATTTCCACAGTTCCTTTAACTGCAGTACGTTCCAATTTTTTTCTATTAGTATCTATTATTTATAAAATATATTGTTATTAGTAAGTAAAGCAAATTGTAATGTTCATAATTAATTGTGTATAACATTTGAACTTTAGTACAGTGTGCAATTTGGTTTTAGTATAATTTGTGATATATAATTACTGTATTTGGCATAAATTATGTAATAAAAAGTTTATTCCTTTTATTTCACAGATTATATTAGACTATTTCCCTGAATACAATTGGATTGGACAGTTTATACAAATATTTATTGCTGTGAGCCTAACAGTGTCGTATCTTACGTTTGGATCTGCCATGAAGCACATGTGTAAGCAATCATTTTCCACTTCTGAAACCTCTCCCAGTAATGCACTTTCAATTGTAGTCCTGGCCCCCCCAGAGCCGGGTCATAGCGGGGCACTAGCCGGGAAGTACCTTAAATTTACCGGTAGATGTAGCTGTCCTCGGAAGGCCCGGGAATTTTACAAGTTAGAGTAGCCGCGGTTTCAGGTGTGTACGGTGGTAAGTGGCAAGGACTTAGACGGGGGTGTACGTTAAAACGATGCCCTGCATTGCCGGGAGTTGGCCAGGACTTTCACATGCATGTAACTGTTTTGGAAATTACATCTCCAGCTAAGTCCCCGCTAGGCCCGGGTCCGGGGGGGCCGGGACTACAATTGACAAGTGCATAAACCATGGACAAGTTGTACCATGTGCTTTAGATGACTTGTTATCTATTAATGGCATCTGTTAGCAAAACAATTCTTGATCATGGCAAATCCTTTCAGGAAATTTTAATTTTAATATTGGATTTTTCAATTTTTGTTTTTTTACATTTCTGTTGTTAAATGCCTCAACATTGTTTACTTTAGGGGCTATTGATGTAATTTATACATTATTATTTTTATTATTATTTTTTATTATAGAAGACCTATATATTGATTGATATATCATTACTTTTATTATTTATTTTTTATGCTAGAAGACTTATTAGGTAGATGAATTTTCACTAATCTCTAGGACATGACTAGTAGTAATTTATAGAATCATTGAGATAATGGTGATATTGATGGTTATTATTATAGTGAATGATGGGGCTAATCGTCTTAATATAATTTTCTCCCCGTTCCGGCCCTTCCCAATTTATATTTTCTAATTTTTAAAAAATATATTGTGCTCTTGGTTTTAAAGGTTGTTTGTGAAATATTGTGACAACTCAGTGTCACCCTGCATGAGCTATTGTTTAATGGATTAAACCAATGAAGGAATGTTTTTGAAACCTAAATCCTGAATTTCTATTAAGAATCAACAACTTTTGAAACCCCCTCTCCTACTAATGTTTACTTTTATTGTTGCACCCAATTGACAGTTTTGTTTTCTTTTTAAGTGGGAGGGGTGTTAGAGGCGGTGTTGCCACCAAGTTCCAATTCAAACGAGCCAACCAGTACGCTTCAAAGAGTCACCCAGTCAAGGTTATACTTCTTAATATTCTACATTTCTGCTATTATTATTTAATTAATCTTTTATATAATTAGTAAAACATTTCAAAATTGAAACTGATATATGACGAAGAATTGGCAAATTAATGTATTGATTGTTATATACATTTTATAATAAATAATTTCTCGATAAATGTGTTTATCACTGATATATTTAACTAATTTATATTTCAGATTCTTCCCGCCAATAGTGTTGCTCTTGATATATGTTGTCATTTTTGGTGTCTGCATGAAGAACCCAAAGGTATAGTTTTTTCCACTCTTTATAATGCTTTTAATTAAGGTGGCAATTATATTACATTATCATTTTTATGAACTTTAGTTGTGACCCTAAACCTATCCTTAATGACTCTCACTGCCATCATCAAATAGCTCATCTTTAAACTTTTGCTAATAATATATTATGCAAATATTGACTGCTCTTGAGGGGAATGGTGAAATCTATTTATCCTTGGTTATGTGGAGACCGTAGCCTACTATCTTCCCACCGAAGGCCTGAGGGAAGGTAGTAGGCTGTGGTCTCCACATCACAGAGGGGCTATATATTCCACTGTTCCCTGAAACTAGAGCAGTCAATATTTATTTTATATATACCTCATTCATAGATTTTACAAGGGCTAAAAAAGTAATGAAAAGAGTACCCACCAAGTAGGCCAAGGCTTACTTCCTAGGCGATCAAAAGGCCAATATCTTGCATCGTCACAGACGTTGTGTTCCCTTACCGTCCAAGCGTATAATAAATTACATAGCAATGTTATAAGTGGAGCCGAGAGATTACATCGCGACAGGGCAAAATAGTTTATTTATACGTGGTAGTACTTTTTTCCCCAGGAATTTATGAACTATCATTCAAATGTCATAGGAGAGATGGTTGAAGTTATTACCCACTTTTTAACCAATCAGATGCCTAGAGTCTATGTATGTGGTATAATAACTAATTCTCAATGAAGTCGCAACATGCACTATTGCAATACCCTTTAGGCAAGGGTAATGTACTTTTCAAGTTTTCAGTAGCCCTATGTCACATACAGTAGAACCTGTTCCCAAAACAGAGTAGGTTCCATTGTAAATTGAATGTCATTGGTCTTTTTATCAAAATTATTCAATTTATAGTGTTCCTTTTTGTTGTTTTTATAGGGGTTTGTTACAGTCATGGAATTTTTCTCTTCTACGTTTTTAAATCTTGAGGTTGGTTTCTTCCTCATTATGATGATACAAGGAAGCAGAAAGGACAAATACAGGTATTTGTTTAGAATACAATACATATTTACCAATATGTATTTATTTGTTGATTATTTTTACAGATAGTGATTAATCAAGCATAGTAAGCAATCAAAAAATATAATAGCATGGAAATTGATATACTGTATGATTGTCATTCAAAATCTAGGTGAAATTTGTGTACATTTCAGAGGAGGACCCAGCTGGCCTGGTCCACTCCCCCTAAATATTTCAAAATTTAAACAAGATGGAGGAAAAAAAAATTATATTCACATAGTATGTGTGAGAGTGCCATTTCCGGGCATCTAGAAGTGCCATAATTATGAATTTTCTTACTTCAGTACTAAACATGGTCAGGCTAAGGTGGTATAGATGGTTCACCTGTGAAAGTCTCTCCCTGGGCCCCCTATATTTCAAATTCCTGGATCAACCACTCTACAACCTAAACAACATAGTGTATAAAGTTCACTTGATCATATTTTTTACAATAAATGTATTTTTTGAACTACTTCAAAAATATATATATTTTGTATTGAAGGTCGATTTCAGTTTAAGGATAGAATAAATATAATCATATTGATAAAGTGGTTAATGATCACAATCACCATAGAAAATCAACTAATAAGATTTTTTAAACATAAATATATATATGAAATTTATTTGACGTGACATGTTTCTGGCCTGATGACATACCTGATGATGGGCTATGCCCAAAGCATGTTGTATCAGGGAACAGTGAAAATTTCTACTGAGGCAGAATACAACCATTTCGTTTTTGATTATGTATATATATATAGTTATTTTTTAATTATTATACAATCGATTTTGCAGAAATGTAGAGGTGCCATGGAAGTTACCTGAAGTGACGTATTACCTGCAGTATGTGATGTCGGTTTTCTTCCTTTTTGCGGTTGTCTTCGCAATCATTAAAGCAATTTCAACATTCTAATCTAATAATGAAGCATTAGTTACGAATCTAAATTTCGAAAACAAGAGATGGGACCACAATTTATTATTGTATTCCTATGGAATCTAAATTTGTATTATAGATTGGAAGTGATTTGTTTGAGGGCATTAATTATCTAGTTGGTTAACTTGTGGTAGTAACTGTGTTTGCACCAAACAATGTAGATCTTCTTTGCCTGGATCTATTTTAATAATACTCTTCCCTATGAAATAATATTAGTAATAAAGAACTTGACCATTTCTATTTCCGAAAACATTTATAAGCTGTTGGGCCTGGCTTTAATATGGTTTATGTGCATATGTGTACACTCATTAGCCTATGTTGAACTGGCCAAACCACCATTGGAGTGGGAAACTGCACTGTACCTAATACAGATCCCCAGACCCAGACCAAATTCCCTAGTTACTGAAGTAAACTTATCGTCTTACTTGAATGGATGGATGGGTATATACGGTGTAAACACCAAGGATAACCCACAGAAGTCTTAAAAGTGAGATTCTTCTGGTGGTGATTGGACAGTACACTAGGAGTACTACTCTTTTCCAAAGCGTGTACTGCGTTCTTTAACAATACGTGCACATGGGCCAACGACTTAAACATCTTATCTGAAAGACGGTGCTCTGAAATACAAGGAGAGCAGTGATGGAAATTGAACTAGGAACGACAAGATTTTGTTCAGCGCACACACACGGTAGCTATCCCCAGGTAAGCCGACTGAGCTAAGTGGCTCTCACTCAATTTACTACACAAGTACAAGGTGGTGCTGTTACATATTTTTATGTAAATATATAATTTATTTAAAATATTAGAGATATATAGTATCTTCTTCCACCTTGCAATGTAAACATCATTTGTTTCTACTGTTGTACAGTACTTAAAATTGTTAGGTTCTTGGTGTTGTGTTGGTACCATCTTAATATGTAATTAAAGTTTTGTCACCTTGTTTGTAAAATCTATGACATTAGTTAGAAACTAAGAACAAATTAAACTGCATCAAATCATACTAATTCTGAAAAAATGCTTAAAAAAAACCATAAACAAACTCATATATAATGGAATTTTGTCTACATCTTAACAAATATTTGTTGAAATACATAATCAACTTTAGGCCTGTTAGAAGTTTGGAAATAAAACTTTTTAGTGCAAAAGCTATACATTGTAATACTAGTTTTAGCAATATTGTATATAAGTGCTATTTAAGAGGTTTTTATTAAAGATGTACTATCAGTCATGAAGTAAAAAGAATGAAAATTGTAATTCCACATTTTAATTCCTTAAGTTGTATATTTAAGTAAGTTATTAACTAAAATTTAAAAATTTTAGGACAGTTAAATAATACCTTTTCTGTATTCTTTTTTGCAAATTGATTACCAGCCAATTTAAGGATTTCTGGCATAAAATGTCTTTTTATTGTCTGTTTCTCGTTAGCAGCTAATGGTTTATTTGGTCCTTTTAAATGAGCTATTCAAAATTTTACTTTAATTGTTTTTTTGGTCGATAGTACATCTTTAAACCATAGTAAAATATATTCTAAACGAACAATATATAAATAATTTTAATTATGTCTTTTCTATGCCTGTGCATCAGATTAATACCTAGCATTCCAGGGTAAACATAAGTAATATACTAATGTACATGATGTCAGTAAATATATAATTAGTATAATATATATTCTGAAGAAATTTAATAAAATATATTCAGTACATATGTCTTACCATTAAGTTTAAGTTAGTATCATGTAAGGTGTTAGAAAATCTGTTAATAGAATTTTAGTTCAGTTTTTAAGAATTATCATTTATAGATATAGGTAGTTTGATTCATATTTATTATACAGGTATCTTAAAATTGTCATGTTATTTAAGAGAATAATATTAATTCAATACACCCTCCAATTCGAGACCCCATAACTCTGAGACCCTTTCAGTTCAAGAACACTTTCTTAAAGAACCAAATAACAATCTTTAATTTTTTAACACAAAGCAAACGCTCTTGTTTGAGACTGAACCCCAAGACCACCCAAAATTTTCAGATCCAAAGCTGGTCTCGAATAGGAAGGCAAAGGTGTTAGGTTTAAATAAAATAAATGTTGTCACAAGAGGGTGTTGTCAATACAGGGTCCAAGGTGCTTATTGCAATGGTTTTTTATGTGCAATACTGGTATATATTTTTATTTTGGTGTACTGCTCACAGGGTTGTATCTCGAGCAATAAGTATCAATTCATCGTATGTAAAGTTGCGTACATATTAAAAATCTGTCACTTAAGTGATCGTTATGGTCTGTTGATTATTTTTAGAGTTTATTAAGTTGTTAATTCGGTTCAGTCATAAATGAAAGTTCAACAACACTTCATTCATAATTGTTTATATAGTTCTAAGGGAGTAGGCATTCCGGTATTCATATTTAAACAAATTTATTTTCATGCATCTGAAATATAACTTGTATATACACTTTGTGTTTAATTATACTGCCTTGAGGCACCAAAGCATCCAGCCTAGTAATTACGTACTGTTAATGTTGGTAACAATAACTCATTCATATTCTCGATTAATACAGGTAAATTGGTGCTGTTCTGTGGAAGGAACAGAAATATACTATGAGTACCAACTGTCCAAGTGGCTTAAGCTCATTTCAGACTATCAAATTTCATTTGACAAAAACATGTGACATGCCTAATATAGCTGTCTCTTATACACATCTAGATGTGTATAAGAGACAGCAATAATGATGTGTTAATGTCATCCTCAGGTCAGCAGCATATGAGAATTTTTACTATAGTTACAACAATTTTTACGAACCGGAAATAGAAGACGCTAGAAGTGCCTGGTGTTTCTAGTTAAAATGCTAATTAATGCTCATGACTAATGCATAACTTAGTTCCTCGATGTTGTATAATTATTCACATATTGACCAGACCTAACATACAGTAATTATGCTTTTTAGGATAATTTTGACCCTTTTAGCATCTAGCATATGTGCTGGCATAATTTTGGCAAAATTTAGCATAATTTTGTCCTAAGTAAAGTATCTCAAAATGGTCTCAAAATAAATAAATAAAAAATGGTCATAATTGAAACCCAACACAATTGGATGCTAAGTCAAAAATTATTTCATCCAAAAATCCTTTGCTGTTGTGGATATCTATTAGTAGGCCTACCACTGATTCCATCCAAATTACTCTATCACATCATCAAGTCTGTTTTGTTTTTTTCTATTTGCCAAGGCATTTGTCCCGCACATCTACTAAGAACCTTTTAATCCTCTGTCAAGTATATGCCTAAACAGTTTTGAAATGAACTCTATAATTGGGAAGAGCAAATATGATGTCATTTCTGTCATCTGAAGTTACTGTTTCTTCTAGAGTCACTAATGCCCAGTGGCGTCTAAAGGTTTTGCCGCCCGAGGGCAAGAGTAGAAAATTGTTCCCCCCACCAATTATAATTATAATATTTTGAAATTAATTGATATTGGTTGTGTAGAATTTAAGCATATCCGTACCGTCATATCATGCACTGTCTAAATAACATTATTTAAACCCGAATAGGCCCTAACTATTATTATTCTGACTCTCATATGTTCTTTCTTACCAGCGGTGGCCCCCGAATTTTTTTTGACGATTTATGGGTTTCAAAGGCTTATTTAATCGATTTTAGAGTCTACTAATATGTACAAAATACATATAATTTTTTCTCTTTCCAACGAATTCCTGACGCCACCCCTGTTTCTTACTGTTCCAATCCCAGGGTCCTGGGTTCAATTCCTGTCAGTGTTGAAGGATTTTTTCTCACGACCAAAACAACTCCACTACCCGAAATCTCATATTGAGAATTAGTTTGTGTAAAGCATCTTGTGTGTGTACTGTATGTTTGTCTTGTGTAAGTCCTAGGACTGTCACCTACAAGTAAGACAGTGATATATTCGCTATTGACAATCTTTGGCATATGTATTTTGTGCCTAAATAAATAATAATTAAAAAAAAATAAATAAATAAACTGCATTACAATGTTCGGAACTTTGTATACAACTTTACAATTATCCTAATTTGTAAGGCTGTTGTATTTATCGCATACAGGCAGTATTCTTATTCTCAAAATGTATCTTATAGTAGAGTCTTGTAAAAGTTGCTGAATTTTTAACATTGTTTAAACTCGCAACTGAATTTAGTTAAAATTTAAGTTAATAACATGATCAAAGTTTAGCAATGTTGTCTGCTTCATCCCGCTAAATACTAAGTAGTGTCAAAGCAGTCTCGCTTTCCCAACGTGGCTCTGAGATATGGCAGGATGAGCTAATAGTCATGTAGTCATACAGGATAAAAAAACAAGAGAAAAACGGTCGATATGGACTGAAAAGAAATCACAATCTATAAATTTGCAAATAAAAACAACTACATTCAGGTTCTTATTATCAACTGGAAAATATTCATGCCTGACGACATACATTAATTTCGCCCTTGACCCCTACGCCACTGAATTCCCCTACCTCTCAAAAAGATCTTTGTCCTTTCTCTGGCCAGATTTATGGTGGGCTTATTTTGATGTCATTAGTCCTTTTTCCATCACTTAACTATTCCACCGCCTGGCCTATCATTCTCTTAATCACCATTGCCATAAAATTCCTGAGAATGCAGGATGTGCATATATGCTGAGACAATACAAGGAGATTGGAAACGCGACCGGATTCTATATTGCTCTAGTTTGTGGTGTCTTGTGTTTCATTTGATGCAAATAATTGGTTGTTCGAACCGCAAACGGGCAAATTCCACACACAAGACAAGCGGATATTTTCGTGGCGGTATTGGACTATAATATTTTTTTAAAATATAGGCCTATTTAAACTTTTACTTTGGCAATTTCTTTGAAAGGTAAGATACATAAACACATATATTGCAGTTTAAATATCTGAAATTTATGGTATGCGTACATAAGTCTACAATAGGCTTGTAATTCGGCAACCCCTACCCTCAGTTAGCAGCCGTCCAGGGCTAGGCCTAACCGGGTCCCGACACTCGGTAAAATGCCTGAATTGAAGAAAGACACTAATCCAGCGTGACCACTCACAATTTTTGATATACCCAATGACTGGGTCGAAATTATCCAAGATTCAGCAAAAATTTCCCAAAATTACCCAAGCTTCCTGAAAATGCATTAAAATTTGAAAAAAAAAACCCCGTGTTTTTCGCATGTATAGTTTCCCTTTTAGTTCAATATAAACCATTTTTTATTGTAATTTTTTGTGTTAATTATTAAAATTAATATTCATGAGGTGATAATACAGATAGAAAAATACGCTCTCAGTCGGCCAGTGTTATAGTAGATCAGTGATCAAGTTCTATTATGTAATGCATTAATTAAGTAAGATCAATAGCAACGGAAATCACAAATAAACAATTCTGAATTCATGTTTATAGCAGTCAATTAACAATGTTATGTGCACTTTGTTGAGTTTTGCTTACTTGAATGGACTGACATATACTTTGTTACTTCTTAATTCTTCCTCTATTACAAAAATATTTAATTTTCTTAGTAAAAATAAAATACCCAAGGATTTCAACGGAATATCCAAGAACCCAAGACCAAGTCAAAATACCCAAGATCTTGGGTAAATACCCAAGCAGTGGTCACACTGCACTAATCCATAGTACATTTTACACGCATTTATAAGCACATATGTTCTGAAATCATTTACCACAACAGAAATGGTATTTTTGTGTGTACCTAGTAAGGCATGTTCAGAATCAGAGAATATGTACATACAGTCCAATTGATATATTTTCATATTCCTGCTTTTTGAATTGAAGCCCTGTTTCAAGTTTGCGAACTTTGGATGGGCTTCTTTTCGAGGCTACAGTACTTTTGCAAAGTAAAGAATGGGGCTTCTTTTCAAAATAAATGCTGTAAATTTTGGGAATTACTACAATAAAACAATAAATATGCCACTGTAATATCAACAACATGGGCATATATTGTGGTATCAACAGTAATGTTTCTAGCGATAAACTGCGCTTCGACCTGCGTGAACCAAAGGACCGGGTCGTTCGGCCAATATGGTGGTAATTTCATGCTTACCGCTGATGCTGTTGCCGTGGGTACGGTTGGTGCTACTCCCTGTTGAGATGCAGCAGGTGGTGCAATCGGTATATTTTCTCCGTTCATTTTTCTTCGGGCGGGGTCACCAATTAAGTAGTTGTAAACGTAACAATAGTAAACAACAAACTAATAACATATAAAACTATTCAATTTATTTCCAAGTGAAAAAACTATGGTAGATAAAAAAAAAACACTTGAGGTGTAGATCGGCAAACAATAAAGAATATACAAGTTCAAACAATAAAGAAGTACTGTTTATCAAAAGGTGTAATTCAACTGAGTACCAAAGGTTCAGATAGTTGTGATATATATGGCATCACCAATCACTCCCTATGACCAATAGGAATTGAGAATCAGTGGCCTTATTTTATGCCAGGGGAGTGACCACATTCCACAAAAAAAATGCAGACTGCTTAATCAATATTTATTATCTTTACCATGTGAAGATATATGAGGTCGTTGGACTTTATATACAAAGATGGTTAAATAATTAAAGTTAAGTGAAAATTCTCTAAAAAGACACACACCATGTTTGATAATAGTGGTATAAAACTGCTCCTCTCTCCATGTGTGTATAGGTGTGTGTGTAGTGTGAATTTCTTTCATATACAGTATTTTTCATGTACCTACTTACATACGGTACCTACCTGCCTACCTACCTGTTCACCTATTCTACATTTATTTCAATTTTGATACAATACAAATGGTGGTAGGGATGCCATTGATAAAACAAGATACAACATTTAACAAATTCAAGACGACAGATTAAAAAGAAATAGATCTATATAAACAATCGAGGTAGATTTTATTTTTTAAGAAAATCCTGCAATGAAATTAAAGGATTAAAATAACATTTCAGGTATTTTTGGTTACTTGGGCCAGGAACTCACTGTGTCGTACAACGCTCGCACGATAAATCCAATTCCGATCCCTTTGAGCGCTAGACCATGATGATTGTGGGTGGTCGTCTGAACGTATTGTCATTAAAAACAATCTGTTGCGTGCCCGTCATCGCGTTGCAGGGGAAGGGGGAGGGGGTGCAGTGGCGGATCCAGGAGTGGGGCGAAAGAAGAGCTTGATTGTTTTAACACTCACTAATTTTGAATTTTCTATTGATCGACGACGAACACAACGCTATATCCCCGACGATTTCATAAATCAGGATCTAAAAAAGAATGTAGTACCCAGCTATAGAACAGCTATCCATGCTCAGTGGCGTAACGCCTATGCGCTCTCGTGCGGTGGTCCGTATGCCATCGGACCTTAGGGCCCCTTTAGTTCCCCAACCCATGAGGGTCCAGTAAGGTCCTCGCTCTATAGCACCCTGATCCCCAATGGCTTTAATAAATGACAGCGTGTTTCTGACATAGACTGTATGGCATATATCATAATAATCCAGTGGGGTTAGGGTGTTCAGCCGGCCGGCCAGGTCCACCCTACATTTGTCAAAATAACAAAAATAAAAAAGAGAAAAAATATTCAAGTCTGAATGAGTGCCATTTCCGGGCATCTAGAGGTGCCATAATCATAATCTGTCTCTTATACACATCTAGATGTGTATAAGAGACAGAAATATGCCACTGTAATATCAACAACATGGGCATATATCTGTCTCTTATACACATCTAGATGTGTATAAGAGACAGGCCTGGTGTTTCTAGTCCGATCCCTTTGAGCGCTAGACCATGATGATTGTGGGTGGTCGTCTGAACGTATTGTCATTAAAAACAATCTGTTGCGTGCCCGTCATCGCGTTGCAGGGGAAGGGGGAGGGGGTGCAGTGGCGGATCCAGGAGTGGGGCGAAAGAAGAGCTTGATTGTTTTAACACTCACTAATTTTGAATTTTCTATTGATTGACGACGAACACAACGCTATATCCCCGACGATTTCATAAATCAGGATCTAAAAAAGAATGTAGTACCCAGCTATAGAACAGCTATCCATGCTCAGTGGCGTAACGCCTATGCGCTCTCGTGCGGTGGTCCGTATGCCATCGGACCTTAGGGCCCCTTTAGTTCCCCAACCCATGAGGGTCCAGTAAGGTCCTCGCTCTATAGCACCCTGATCCCCAATGGCTTTAATAAATGACAGCGTGTTTCTGACATAGACTGTATGGCATATATCATAATAATCCAGTGGGGGTAGGGTGTTCAGCCGGCCGGCCAGGGCCACCCTACATTTGTCAAAATAACAAAAATAAAAAAGAGAAAAAATATTAAAGTCTGAATGAGTGCCATTTCCGGGCATCTAGATGTGCCATAATCATAATTTGCTTTGCGACTCCCAGACTATAGGTAATTGATTAAACCTTTGTGACGCTCATGAGGGGACTGGTGTCTAAGGGAGGGGAAGCATAGCTCCCGTAAGTAGGAAGTTATTTATTTCGAGGAACACTGCGTCTTTTCTTAAAATTTGCTCACCTCAGCCCCAACCATGGTGGTGAGGTGAGTGTGGATACTTATTGCTCCCCCTTCCCCCCGTCAGAATATTTCTGGATCCGCCCCTGGTCCTTCATAGAATCGCGTCGACCGACGACCGTCAGGAGCTGTGCCCGGCTTTATACACTGGTAATAAACTTTCTTTTTGAAACTCTAACTATGTTTTGCATTCCTTATCGTAAGAGATAATTCATTCAAGATTATTGCGCCAGATTACTGAACACTTAGCTGAAATTTAGTATTGGGCCTATATGGTAATAATAATTATATAATTATAATAAATTAATATACTTTAATGCAAATTGTCTTTCTTAAGCCGGCCACTCACTGCGCCGACAGTCTCGCTGGCCGACATGATTCCATCGAGAGCACAATTTAACGAGGCAGCGCTCGACAGATCATTTTTTATGACAATCTATAGTTTTTGGCTGCCATCAACAATCAGCAGGGGCGTTGTGTTGATTAGGGACTCACGTCAGAGAGTGGAGAGAATTCGTCAGATCAAGAAACAGTCGAATGACGCAGTGTGTACCCAGTTAACTCACAGTCAATGAAAGACACTTTAAGGAAAACCATGTATTGGACTTCTACCCAGAATAAAGAAGAAATTAATAAAATACAATTTAAAACTTATATTCTTGAAAAAGCAGCTACAGTAGCTCACATGGTGGGATGTAAACGAATATATTGCCTGGCCATAGCACATAGCATAGTACATTATACTTAGGCTTAAAGTTAAGTAGGCTAAGCTGCCGCTTCAGACATCCGTGACTTAATAGATTCAGAGAGTTTTTTAAGTTTCACCATCAATTGTTCATTTTCTTCCGGGGTTGATTTTGTCCAGGCTAGAGGCAGATGTGGACAAGCAACTTTCCTATCTGTTATAACAAAAATCCAAAGGAAATCGTTATGAACGTGGTAAGAATCGATTACATGGTAAATGCCATATTTGATTTTTGTAAGTGCATTTTGAATTGAGGATTTAAAAATTGCACATTATACATTTAAATCTTTAAGTATCTGGGGCAGCACAGTGAAGATGTAAGACATCTGAAAAGAAATCTTGATAAAAATCAATTAAAAAATAGCTAGCTGAAGTTGCTTTGGCAATTAAGAAAGACATCCTTTGTACATATGTACTGTTATTATTATTTCAATGTGATAACTACCTGATGTATCATCCTACTAAATACTTGGCATGTTCCCAAATACTAGGCCTAGTAAGAAGTAGATCTACTATTGGATATTTTTATTAGATGGTTGAGCCTACAGTATGATGTATTTTATCATTGTTCTCATGTCGTGACTTTCCATCAGTGACTTACCTATGAAAAATTGGCCATTTTCTAGCTTTTTTGGTTTATCAGCGATCGCAAGCCAGACAATGGTGTCTGCTCCTTGCTCTGGAGATCGTAGTTTCTCCTTGAATGTATTGTAGAACGCCGGCATTGATGTTCTCACAGTGGGGGTGTCTGTCCAACCGGGGTTCATAGTGGAAAACAGTATATTTGAATGTAGTTTTGCCCATTGGCTTGTCATCACAACTTGTTGACGCTGAGGAATAAAGTATAATAGATAATAAAAATATCAAAATTAGAATAAGTAAAAGAAAATATAACAAACTTATTCATATTCAGGAATTTTGAGTGGGTTATGCTGGGACAATTTTGCTATGGCCAAAATGGTAAGATATCTCCTTATATATTGGAGTATTTGTGTCCTAAGTGTAGGTGTATGTGCAGATTTGATGATGGTAATGATGATATTTCATAATAGTACTTACATTTATAAATATTATATATATGCATATATATATTATATAAATCGAATAGAGGGTAATACAGTGCTAAAATCATAGGCGTAGATCCCCGGGGGGATATATCCCCCCCCCCCAATATTTGACAAGGGGGGGATCCCCCCCCCCCCCAATATTTTGACTATGTATGGGATAAAATGGAGTTTTACACACTTCAAAAGACTGTCACAGAAATAATTTGCAATGTCTTATGCGCTTACAAAGATGAAAATTAGCATAATGAATTAATGTTGATAACAACATTATTTTATCTGGTACCAATCTAAGCTCTTCTTTCCTTAGATGTTAGATGTGCTTGCAAAGCAAGCCACATTTTCACACTGAAGTAATTTTATGTCAATTCCAAGAATTTTCAATCATCCCCCCACCCCCCAATGAAAAATACTTCTCTACGCCACTGGCTAAAATATATAGAAACATGTTGTTAAAACATAGGGCCTAGCACATCAACGAAAGTTCCTTATCCCGGTAGGTGTATGAAAAAAGTATATAGAAACATGATATTATAAATCGTATCAAGCATAGTTTACCAACGAAAGTGCCTTATTAATTGTATGAAAAAGAGGTCTCTGGTGGAAATCCAACCTGCAATTTCTTGCTATCTCGGCCCGCCATACAACTTCAGGGCTCACACCCACTGATCTCTACTATAATAGCTGGATTGCTCATGACTGGTTTTAATTAGGCCATCGGCGCCATGTTGTCATTTTAGATAAGTTTCTTTTGGCATTTGCTGAAATTATTTTTAAAAATAACAATTCTTGCAAATCTTTTTAATAATACATTTGTATTCCTGTAGTAACAAGGCCTGGCATGCCACTGTGTTTAACTTTTTTAGGCCGGGCTTTAATCATTGCGGGGGATCTTGCATTGACTTCCGGGTAACAAAATGACCAATCAGCATTCAATTACGTACGCATGAGCAAACGGAGGTACGTTTTGCGAGCAATGTTTTGAAACACGATTCCTGGTTATGGTTGATTATTATGCAACTATGGCTAAACCCGCTAGTCTGAACGCCTGGCGAAGTTAAGCCGAGCTTAACGTTGAGTCGGGCTTAACTGAAGCCTGGCTTATCTCCAAATCTGAACGTAGCCCAAAGTATATAACTCTGGTATCGACATTCTACGCGCAGCACGCCCCTACACGCTAATCGTCACAAAAATCATAGCAAACAAACCATAGGCTATGTTCTCACACGCTGCTAACGGTTAGCAGGATCCGGATCCTGCTAACCGTTAGCTGCCGTGCGTCCATACGAGAAAATCCCGATCCGGATACCAAAAATATGATGATCGAATCACTGGCCAATAAGAAACTGTAAATTGTTAACGCGTACGTGTGATTGGTTGATGATAAAAACGCTCTCAACTTGCTAGCCGATAGCGCTTGCTAACCGTTAGCGGTGTCCGGAGACTGCTAACAGTTAGCGCTAACCAATCGGGCGTTCTCACGCAGGTGCCAACGATTAGTGCTCCCGATCCGGATGCGATTTTTTTTCCGTACGAAACATTTGCATGAAACTTCACTCGGGCCATCTCGGATTGACTCGAGTGAGTACGATACGAGGAACAAGAGCAGACACTTCGCAATGTCGTGACGCTCGAGTTTTACTATTATTGCTCTTTCTATGTTTACCTACGGTAGGCCTATGAAATTTCACGGACTTATGTGATGTGATGTGACTTATGTACGTCACTGTGTAACTAACTGTGACCTTCTTGGATGTTATTAAATGTTAGTATATTATCTACAACAACAACAGCTAGTACCTCCTGTTATACAGTGTAGATAGGTACAGTTATACCAAAGGTTAGAGAGAAAGAGGATAAACTATAGGCCTAACTAGAGGCTGAGGTCTTACCTAGGCCCCTCCTTAAACTAGGCCTGGCTCAGGCTGTCACGCTTCACATACTGACATGGACTGAAATTTTAGGGGGGAAATGGGACAAAATTGAAGCATAAAATGAAAAATAGAGCGCATAAGAGAAATATTATTAAAATAAATAATATACCATTCCGGCGTTATTGAACTTGTCCAAACTATCATTGTATTTAATGCTAAATAATAATAATAATAATAATAATAATAATAATAATAATAATAATAATAATAATAATAATAATAATAATAATAATAATTTCAGCATTAATTACCCTTGGCCTGTAATGAAGAACCTACAGATACTGTACTATTTACTAGGCCTATAAATAATAATCGCCCTGAGGGGAATATCTTTTGTGTTATTCCCCTTAACGTCGTTTTTTTAATTGTTCTCTAATTCCTCCATTGTCTAAGTTCCCCCTAAAGTACAGGTAATAATAATAATAGTTAATAATAATAATAATAATAATAATAATAATAATAATACTGTAATAATAATTATAATAATAATAATAATCATTTCAGCATATAATTACCTTGGCCTAAGGCTTGTAATGAAGAACCTACAGATACTCCTTACTGGGCCTATAAATAATAACTAACCAAAGGGGAATATTTTTTTGTGTTATTTCCCCTAGTTTGTCTAAGTTCCCCTTAACGTACAGGTAATAATAATAATAATAATAATAATAATAATAATAATAATAATAATAATAATAATAATAATAATTTATTATCATTTCGGCATTATATGTAATTAACTTGGTCTAGCCTTGTAATCAAGAACCTGCGGATTACTATGACTAATATTAATAACTAGTTCATTTTTACATTCATTTGATGTTCTGCCATTTTGGCAGGTCTTATGGCATCTAGTATTTTAGAGCTGCCTATTCTCAGCTCTTCTCTTAATTTGAAAATAACTGTCACTCTGTTTCATTGATCAGATGAAGAAAAACGCGCTTTTCCTTACTCTTTGTGCTTTTTCCAGAAAGCGTTTTTAGTAGGCCTAGGTAATTATGCAAAACCAAGGCCTAACTAAAAAATTAAAATTGTCATAGTAGGCCTATGTAACTCAAGTTAAAATAACACTTTTCATTACTCGTGCAGCTTAATCAAATATTATATGTCATTTTAAACGACCCATTGGTATTAACACGGTAACATCAATGTATTTTTAAAAATTAGACAGCGACGTTCTCTCAGAAGTTGTTCTGTAGACGTTTATCTGTTGATGACCTTTTGTCCTCCTGAATTCTGCAATGAGATTTTCGGGTCGATTCAGCCGAGACGGCCCGAGTGGAGTTTCATGTAAATGTTTCGTACGGAAAAAAAAATCGCGATCCTGATACTAGTTCTCTCGTGAGAACCAGAAAATAATTAACCGTCAGGGTGTGACGAATTACTCGCGTGCATGTCAGTTGCCACGATAATCGCGCGTCGTGCGGTGGTTACAAAGGCCTAATGAACTTTTGTTACAACAAATTTTATCGATAAGGTGGTGTCTGGTGGTTCACGAGACTCACTTCGCAGAAAAAATAAATAAATGTTCTGTATCTACTGTATTGTATGCCACAGTATAAAGATTAAAGGACTGTACGCATGCGCTATGTTCGCAAGCGGAGATGTGCCTCCTTTTGCTTTTGTTCAATTACCTTGCTCACACATGGAGCCAATTCTTAAGCTATGTAAATAGCTTATATCAAAGATACTAAAAAATATTTTTAGTATCTTTGCTTATATGTAGCAGCTGGTGAATCATAGGAAATAATATTCTAACAAGTTGCCGTTTAGCACTAAGAACACCAATAATATATAATTCAAATAGATAATAATATAGTGCTCAAATACATAGGAACATGATGATGATATAAATAGTATCAAACATAGTTCATCAACGAAAGTTCCTTATTATAGTTGTAAAAAAGAGGTCGCTGGTGGGAATTGAACCCACGAACCCACAATCTCGGCGATATATATATATATATATATATATATATATATATATATATATATATATATATATATACATATATATATATATATATATATATATATATA
>NW_022750884.1:326433-328969 GCF_011630105.1 Anneissia japonica
TAGAGATACAAAAATAATAAGCAACAGCTAAAAAGTAAACGTAAGTAAACAGCCAGAAATAGAACCAGAGCTTTCGGACAACACTAGTCCTTCCTCAGTGGATATGTGTGTATATATATATATATCCAGGGCGAATATATGTGTGTATATATATATATCCAGGGCTGGAAAACTTTTTTTGGTGCCTCCGACCATGAAAATAATCACAATTTTTGCCTCCACTACTATCCTAGCTCCCCGACCCCCGAAGTCCCTGTACCCCAGCCCAAAAGCCCGATCCTCTCCTGCTGGACCTCGACCCCCCACCCCCATCATCGACATCCACCCAGGCAATTTGAAAGTGAGTGAAAGATTATGATTAAAACAAGTGGTTTATCATAACAATAAGTAATAAAATGCTTTATATTATCAAGGTATTTTAAGATAAAAATCACCTTCACCTACTGTACCTATAGTATGGACATAATGCTTTATATATTCAATGTATTTTAAGATAAACATCACATTCACCTACCTAGCATGGGCATCCAAAAGCCCTGGCAGAAGAGGCAGAACAAATACAGGCAGCTAATACTACACTAGTACAATCAGTACTTAAAATCACTGTTGGTTAGCATTACGAATCTCCTGCCGTTTTTTTTTTTTTTTTTTTTTTTTTCTTCCCGTTTTATAAAGAGCAGATTGTAGTTTGTACTCTAGGAAGTCAGAGAACACGAACATAGCCGGGATTCCGAAGTCAAGTATCCTTGGCAACAGGCCCAGTTTTTTTTCACGCTCCAATTATCGGAACGTTTTATCACTGTGCGGTTTAACACATAGGCGGCGTGAACTGTTACGAACGTTGAACTCGTGATAGGGCCGGTTTTGCGTTCATTTCATTTCATAAGAGTGCTATTGTATTATTTTGTTATACATAGTCAATCAATAAAGTTGAAAGTGTACGTAATGAAGTGTACTGTAGTCGTATTTTCGTGTTTGATGGTCAGTTTATACATCCATGAATGGTAGCAATGATTTGTCCAGCAGAATATGCTATCGACTTGAGTAGTATTTTTTTTAGTGACTGTAAGGCTATCTATGCATTACTAGTATACACTGTACATGATGTCTGGAGACTGTCACTATGATTAAAGGGTAGGTTGAACGTGATTAGAGTTTGGCGAGATGTTCGTTCACAACCAGTTCCCACGATCTGATGAAGAGTGTACCTCGTGCTCACTTGATGAACTGAATGATTTTATTGATTATGTTTCGAACTTTCATCCAGCCATCAAGTTTACCTATGCAATCTCGTCCACACATGTTACTTTTCTCGACATTGAACTCTCTATTTCTGATAATCGCCTCTCGACCAGTGTGTTCTACAAATCTATAGCTACCGATGCACATACGTTCCTGAATTATAAATCCTCTCATCCACCATCGTGTAAGGATGCTATTCCTTACTCTCAGCTCCTTCGTCTTAAACGCATATGTACTGATCATGATGATTTTCAACGACGAGCTACAGAAATGATCTCATTTTTCAAGGATAGAGGATATCCTACTCACATAACTGATAATTCTTTAAAACATATTGCGCACATGACTCAAGATGAAGCTCTACAACCCCGTACGCATGTTGACGCTGATCGAATACCCATCATCCTGACTTACCATCCTACGACTACCAAAATCTTCACCATTTTAAAGAATAATTTCGATATACTTTTATCAGATGAAACCACAAGTGCGATCTTCCAATCTCCTCCACTTCGTTCATATAGAAAAGATAGGAGTTTGAGAAATAGTCTCGTCAGCTCATCCCTCAGGTCTACTGATGATTGTTCAGGATCGACTGTTTCATGCCATAGGCCTCGTTGTAATACTTGCGCGCACATCTACTCCACCAATATTCTTAAAGGACCATCCGGCACTCATGCTATCAAGGACACTTTCTCATGCACTTCCATCAATCTCATATACGCTATTATCTGTATTAAATGTAATCTTGTATACATCGGCGAAACCAAAAGGAGAATGGCAGATCGTTTTACTGAACATCTTAGATCCATCCGTCTCCGGCAAGCTGGTTTACCCATTGCATCGCATTTTAGTCATAACCACAGTAAAGAAGATATCAAGATCACTGGTGTTTCTCTTTGTCAAGGATCCGACACTATTAGAAAAAACTTGGAGCAAAAATTGATTTTTAAATTAGGCACTATTGCTCCCTCCGGTCTTAATGTATCTTTTAATGCTTTTAAGATTTAATTTCTATCTAGTTTGGATTTGGATTTTGGACCATGTGTTTGATTATTGTTGCTTTTATTGATCAGCTCTTTTTTTATATACTGTTCATATATATATATATTTTTTTCGTTTTCATTTTTATATTCATATAGGCCTACATATTATTTCTTCTTATATATAGTTTATATATATGTATGGCCGAAAACGTTTGTGAATTTTCTGTATTAAATTTGGCAAATATATACCTTGTTCCTGAGTTTTATTTGATAGATATCTACACTTTGCCAAGCAGCTACTCCTGATT
>NW_022750884.1:329005-331260 GCF_011630105.1 Anneissia japonica
TTATTAGGCACGAATATTTCGTCCTGTCCTCAGGACTTTCCCAACGTGAATAAGACAACAGTAGAAAATAATTACTGGGTGAAACAATGCATACACAGTTTATCTTACATAATCGGAGACGACTAATGTGATAAGGCATTAATTCTTTAGTGAATGTATAAACACTAGCAAAGCCTAGATCTTTATTGAGTCCGTTGATATGTGATTTGGAGTCATTCCATGCCAACTCAACCAGGGGCTCCACGGTGACCGTCTTAGATTTTGCTGAAATTTTATAACAAAATATACTTTGAGGGGTATTATGAAAAATCCCAAAGCTTCATTGAAAAATTCCCAAGCATTCCGAAGTTATGGCACTTTTAATTTTTGAAGACACACCCCTTTTTCAGACGCACGAGGGCAGCGATATTTTGTTAGGGTCTTTGAAAGGCAATATTTTCATTTCTGGACATACTAGAAAGCTGAAAATTGCTACTCTGGCTCAGTTTTGCCCGTACTTTCTGATTCTGGCAATCAAGCTCTGAATAGGCATTAAAAAGTTATGAGCATTATCATCTCAAAATCAGTTTTATTTGGGCAAAATTAATTATTTTAAGATTTTGACCTTATGATTCGCATGATCCAACGTAATTCGGAGCAACGTCTATCTCTAATAGCTTTGTAGTTACAGCCTAATATAATAAAACGTAGATCATCTATGGAGTGTCCCTGTGAGTTAAAGCGATCGCTTTAACAGGAAACCTTTTGCTCCTTTTCCTTTTCTCTAACCATAGAGAAACTATTTTCTCTATGCTCTAACAGATTTCTTGCGATTATTTAATCTTAGTCTAAGTTTAGTACTAGTCTCACCAATATAATTGCCTAGATTGCATTTGTTACAATATATCATGTACACAGTATTCGATATATTACAATCAAGATTAGGGGGGTGGGGGGAGGGCGGATTTTACAATTTGTCCCAGGTAGGCCCTACATGGAATATCTTATCCGTAGTTATTATCGAACATATCTGGCACCTCGATTGAAGACATGGTGTGTTCCCATGTTGATGGGTAGGTGAGCGTAACTTGGATGACGTTAACAAACGTCAATAAGTATCCAACTCGGCCACAGGTCAACTCGGCCACAGTCAACTCGGCCACAAGTTAACTCGGCCACAAGTCAACTCGGCCACAAGTCAACTCGGCCACAAAAAGTTTGGCTACAGTCAACTCGGCCACAAGCCAACTCGGCCATAAGTCAACTCGGCCACAAATCAACTCGGCCACAGGTCAACTCGGCCACAAGTCATTTACTGGTACTACAATTTGAAGGAGTAATTCATCAAGTATAAAATACTAATTCTTTAAGTATTACTATACTTATTGTTATTATTATTGCTGTTATTATTGTTGTCATTTTTGTTATTGTTGTTTTTATTTCCGTGAGTTTTAATATTAATTATTAGTCTTAGCATTAACATTATATACGGTATTGTTCAAATTGTTGCTGATATTATTACAGTACCATATAAATAATAAATAATTTTCGATTTATTATTATTATAATTATTATTATTATTATTATTATTTGTTAGTCTTAGTATTATTATTTTAATAATAGTAATTTAAAAAGTTATTGTTATTGGTGTTTTATTGGTATTTTTCTCATATTATTATCATTATTATTAATATTATTATTGTTGTTGTTGTCACCTTTATTATCGATATTATCACCCTATTATTACTAAGTAGGCCTAGTATTTAAGTATCATTATTATTATTACTAATTAGTATTACTATTATTATAAAAATAAACATTATCTTTAATTTATTATTGTTGTATTATTGCTATTATCACCTTCAATATCGTTATTATCACTAATTAGTTATTAAAATTGATATTTAAATAATATCGTTATTATTACCATACTAGTATTATTACTATTAGTATTGTTAAAATAAATATTACTATTAATGTTGTTGTCGTTGTTATCACCTTTATTATCGTCATAATGACTAATTAGTATTATTAAAGTAAATTTTATTAATTTATTGTCGTTATTGTTGTTTAATATTATTGTTGAAGTAGAATGTTGTGAGTAAACAGAAGACGAACACATTAATAAATAATTCTTTTTAATTCATAGGCAATAGCATTCAAATCTCTTTTGGTAGTGTGGTGGTCCTGTTTTACTAAAATATACTGTACTTTATTTTAATCATGATATTGAAGAAAAAGGATGCAAAAACTACAGAGATTTACATTAAATAACT
>NW_022750884.1:332503-333638 GCF_011630105.1 Anneissia japonica
AACTTTAACCTTATTCCAGGTTTGTAAATGTATTTCATATGACTTGCCTCAATAAATAAAATCTGAATATGAATCTGATTATGATGGTAATTATGTTATTATGATTCTTATAATGGTAAGGATGATGGTGGTGATAATGATGATTACGATAATGATCATGATAATTATGATGTACATAAAACTACAGTATATATTTTAAATGGAATGCAGACAAACTCTTCTATCTACCTTATTTTGAGCACAGACAAAAGTACCATCAAACTCGCTCATCTTATCACTGTTAAAATCCTCAATGTTTAGTTTTGCTGTGTACATGCCACCTGATGATACAGTTATCTGCAAAAAAAAAAATTATTAATAATTATAATAGTAATTATGAGAATGCTACATACAGTTACCAATTGTCTTGCATTTCAAAGCTCTTAATTCATTATGAAACAAGCATTTTGCAAAACCTATGCTTGATCATCAATTTATCATGAATTCCTCAAAATACATTTAGAACTAGTTAGTTAAAATATACCTTCTATGGATAATACACTAAATGGTCTAATTTTAAACATTATCGTGCAAGAAAGTCTCCCGCTTGTTTTTATAAAAATCCTATACACATTACAAACTCGGGTCTTCTCTCGATTTGCACTGCCTTTCAAAATAATACAACTCAAACATATTTTCATCAGTCTTGCATTCAAATAAGTCTTTCTTTTTTTTTTTTTAAGAATTTTGTTGGTTAATATACTTGGTGTTTTTACACAGAATCCAAACCAAACCAAAAACACCAACAAAATTATGAAGAACATTGTCAAATACAATAGTCTCCCTGGAGCTGCACTTTTCTAGATAGGTTGATAACACACAAGTCATGGCTTACCACTCTGCCTTCACTAGATCTAAGTAGAGGAATTAATTCAGTTGTTAGGATGTAAGTTCCAAGAGTGTTGGTTGCAAAATTCTCTTCAAGTCCATCTTCTTGTTTTTCTCTTGTTTTGATCGTACAACCTGCATTATTAACCTATCATTAAATATAAAAACAAATGTAAACGACATGTACATTTGTTTCTTCGCTTCTTAACCACATCCCTTCTTTGTAAAAACTCTTACCCTAACCCTAACCCCCCCCCCCCCCCCCTGT
>NW_022750884.1:333651-348454 GCF_011630105.1 Anneissia japonica
ATTTTCTGTTAATTTACCGTATCTACTGTGTTTAAGGGCTTCATTCAACTTGTGGATAAACTCACCAAAACAATATTTATACAAATCCCCACTCGTAATGAATTTGAATAATAATAATAATAATAATAATAATAATAATAATAATAATAATAATAATAATATGTCGGTTTTATATAGCGCTTCATGCATAAAGCCCCTAAGTATTTATAGCATAACACTTTCTAAATTAAAGCATTATCCATGTATTTGTTTAAATTCAATTCAAGATCTGGATATTGGAATTTGGATAAATTAATATGTTTGTCCCATATGGTTTAAAAATAAATCTTATATATGTGGCCTACCATCAACTTTAGAGTTTCCTATTTTGTTTTAAAAAAATATATTAATAAATTAGAATATAACAAAACAACTTACTAGAACATCTAACAATGGCTGGTTTTCTTGGAAGCTTTTTGCAAATTCAAAAATGTGATTTGGTTTTGACATATCAAGGATGTGGAGATAGATGTTCTAAGAAATAAAAATAAAGTTAGCTAATTAGTCCTAGTTCAGTAATTCAGACTGAGCCCATGGGGCCTACAGTAGACACAGTTCAGCACCCCTTTTCGGAGTGAAATTGGAAGTAGCCCAGTCGTTAAGATGTTTGGCTTCCAATCCCACTGACTTTGGTTCAATTTATGTCAATGTGGAGTTTTTGTTAATGACTAAAAACAACTTCATTCTCCAAGCCTCAGAATGGACTTATGTAGTGCATCTTTTCGGTCTGTTTGTTGTCCTGTGAAAGGAATTGTCACCTGAGTAGGACAGTGATTATATTCTCTATTGGCAATCGTTGGCCCTCGTTCCTAAATAGTGAATAAAAAAATTCATAACAATTAGTCACCTGATTTCCTGTTTTTCGAATAACGTCATTTTTGGCTTCCTCACCCTGCTCAGGATTTCGGCAAACCATGTGTATAGTACCACCTGGGGAAAACGTTTAGAAGGCTAAATGTATGGAATTTACATTAAAAACAATAATGATGAACAAACAATGAATTAGAAAATTCCTATTATTAGTCATAATCAAATAAGAAACAAGTATATACAGTATCAGTAATTGTATCTTCTTTAGATGGCTACTTCAGAGTGATGTTATCTTTTAGTTCCAGTTAATGAGATTGATGCCTAGCCAATTGGAGACCTGCCAAACAATATTTTTCAAACACCTTTACATAATGACCATCATAATAACACCATTTATTTCTTATTAATAATTATGTTGTTATACTGTAATATTGTACAATAATTGTTAATATTGAATACATTTATCAGTTTTCTAAATATATATCTTAATCAATTATCAATATCATTGTTATCAAAATTGCTATTGTCATCTTTATCATTAATATTATACTGTTATTATTAGTATTACATACAGTAGGATGGGTCACTAACCCTTTTGCGCAAACATTTCAGCTGCAGATTTTCCTATACCACTGTTTGCGCCAGTTACCATAAAAGCCTTTTCCGACAAATCAACATCAAGGGCATTTGGGACGAAAGATTCTTCAGCTTTGTTGTATCCTTCCCTGATGAAATGCACATAAACAAATCATTGTTTTAATGATGATGATAACTTTGTTTAATGATGTATTGTGATGCTACATTTAATTATGATATTTATTAAAAGTCACCTAAAAAATCAGCCACCTAGTTTAGACTGGAACAAACCTAATATAAACCCAGTAAAGTTAATCCTGGCTTAGTCTGAACTAGGCCTAATTTTTTTCTAAAATAGTAATGAACATCTATATTTTGTTACATGTTTTCAATTTAAGTTTTTAATTTATTTTAAAATCTACTTACACGTAGCTACTATATATATGAGGATATAAAAAATACAATATCAAAAAGTTTGAGTATTGCGTACTTACTTGGTAAATTCTTTAATTCCTTTGTTAATAAATACAGCATTTCTGTAGAAAGACTCCATTGCCATTTCGTTTTCCTAATTGGTTCAGTAACAACTGTGAAGAACATGATGTAAATAATATACACCTTCTGATATTGAATGTGTGGATAATTAAGTCTCCTCATGTTTTGGAAGTTATGATGATTACATCGTTAAAAAAAATTCTTTCTCTATGATCTATTAGCTTGTTTATTGAAATACTCTTAATTCTGATGGATTGACTTGCCAAAATGTAAAACCTATACAGTTTGAGAATGTTTATGTGTAATTGAAGGTAAATTGCTGTCAACTATGGAATGCCCGATTGTATAAGCGATGGTTATTATACCCTAGTTGGACATTCAACTGTCAAACTAATTTGAGATATTTAGCAATCATTATATAACTAATATTGTTGAATCCTAATACTACATTACATTAGATGTCAGAAAATACAATCTCTAATACAATGTTGCAGCAACGGTGCAATGTTATTCAGGTAAAAGGATGTTATAAATGTATATTTACGCTTCCGAACTACAAAAAAAAATGTATTGTACACCAAACTTTAACGTTAATATAATATAATGTTATCATAACCTGCAACGTTACCTGTGATACATATAACATTTTAACAATTCATTTATTTAAAGATACACTGTCAGAATTTTGCTAAAGACCCCTTGAAAAATTAAATTAATTAACTTTTATTTGCTTATTTTTAATAGTTATTAATTGTTTTGTTTGTTTATTAGGTTTTTCCACACAGAAAATATATAATAATAACAATAGAGTAGGCCTTGATTTAAATAAACAATGTAAAACAGAGTAAAAAAATGGAGAAAATAAGTAGATAAAACTGTGTGGACGGGGACCAAAATAAGTTTGATAACAAACTTTACTGCCTGGTCATCGGCTTAAAATCAGAGTTACAAAAAGAAACATAAAAAAAGTCGTAAGCGATGAAGTAAATACATTAAAGTGGCATATTAACAATTGCATAATAAATTAGAGATATGGGTAGTCTAGGGAATGCTGCATCCAAGTATTAAGTATATTTTTTCTTTGTTATATTTATTTATTTGTTTATATTAACAATGCTTAATAAAAAGGAATATACTTACGTCGCCGTAAACAAATCAGTAAACGATACTATCGTTTACTGATTTGTAAATATGATATTTACGTACATGAAACAACGCATGCGCAGTCATACCTTAATAAACTTGCATTATCTGTCACGTAAATTTATCGATTCACGTTAAATGTACGTTAACGCGGAGTTAACTTTCACACTCCAAATCAGCATCGGCCTTTTGCTGAATGCTGTACCATGAATCCACGGTGCACGAAAATCAAATCTTCTTGATTATAGTCATGTTAAAATCCATATACAACACTTGACACAACATTTTTTCTTGTAAAAACAAATGGTTTCTACACTCTTTAAAAAGCCATTGAACAACACACGATCGAATCGACGGCAAATCAACGCACATGGGGAATCCCCAAATTGGTTGCATGAAATTTCGTAAACAGTTTAGACCAGCGGATAGGTACAGTATTTGAATTATAATTTTACCGTTCTTACTTAACGTAATTAAATTTACTACAGTTGTAGCCTATGTATTTCAATTAAATAAAATAATTGAATGATTGTGATAATGAGCTAGAAGTATTCGTTTCACTTTCTCACCATCATTATTCCACGTTCTGCATCCATACGTCTTCCTAGACACATGCACAGCATGCCAATGTTGTTTTGTTAGTGATCATTCTACATGGGAAAATATGTTTGAATAAAACATTACAAATATTTGTTTTGTCTTACCTGGGAGATGTATTTTAGGTATTTTTTACATCTCCCTGGTCTCACTTTTTCTTAATGATTAAATATCTTACAGAAAACACACGCTTATTATTTGTTGTTTACTTCTTGCTTCATAGCGCAGTACTTTGTAGAGTGGATCACGTGCTCTCCAAGCTTGGTCTTCCTATATGTTCTTTGCGATCGATCGGGGCTCTGCTCGACCCGACTAAAGACTATAACGATGTTGTTTTTGTTAGTGACGACGTGGGTAAATTTGTTTGAATGAAAACATTAAGATGTTATTTAATTTGTGATGATTGACTATCGTATAACAATACAGGTAGGCTTAGAAGAATATTGTCTTGGTTTCGTGGTAATTAAGTTTTAGCAAGGAAACCTCGCGTAGGCCTAGGCCTTGTATTTAGGTCAAGTGTGTTCATTCAACAAATGATTGAGTAAAATGAACATAAAATTTCCAGCTCATAATATCACTTTTATTTGAAAAGTTAACACAATGATTTAATAATATATTTAGTGATTAAACTACATAATGTGCTGTTGTAGAAAATTAAATTACGTTTAATAAAAAATAAAAAACAGAATTATAAATTAAGTAGTGCCGTGGTGAACTTGGGGGAATCCCCGCGGCTTGGAGGCCACGCAGCGCTGAAAATTCAAGTTTAAAATGTGACTGCGCATGCATTGTTTCATTTACGTAAATATATCGTTTACTGATTTGTTTACGGCGACGTAAATATATCCACTTCCTAATAAAAAATATATAAGTCAAGTAAACTAAGTTTTCTTTTATTTTGCTGGAATACAGCATATCTGTAAGTATAAGAAGTTATTGAATACGAAATGTATGAACCGAATAAGGACTAATAAAGCTATGGATATTGGTATCAGTAAATAATAATAAAAGAAACCAGTAGGCTTACCTGCCATATACCGAGACCAGAGACTTCTTAAGATTGGATTTAATTGTATGAAGATTGGGTAGAAATTTAAAAGAATTGTCCAGTTCGTTCCAAAGTTTAGGACCATTAAAAAAAACTAATTTTTTTTTTCTGAGAGAAGATATGTATTTTTCGGAAGTAACATTACACTTTGCAAATCTGGTTTTGTAGCTATGGACATCAGGTTGTTGTTAAGTAGACAGTGCAATTATATGTGATAGAAAGTACACTTTCGAAATAAATAAATTTAAAAATAAGAAAAAAAAACTAAGATTAAGAATAATTCAGTTGCAGGCGTACCTTGTTTAAGTATTGTACAATGCTAACAACGCGGATTTTTTTGTAGCCCTAGCTAGGTATCCATGTGCAAAGCAGTGGTGTTTGTTTATCATATGATCATAATATCATGGGTTTATCCATGAAAAAAGCACACCGGGAAAATGTTTGTCTTACCAGGAAGATGACGTAATCTAGCTTATGAGGTATTCATGCTAACTATAGCATATACATAGTAGGCGTAAATTCCCTTAATATGTAGGCCTACATACGAAATTTCACGTTACTTCCTCCAGTAGTTGCTAACTTAGCAAGTATACTTAGTAACTACCACTTCCTCCTGGCTCTGAGTTGTGCTTCGCACATGCCGCTGAGGGCGGCGTTCCGTGAACCCTACGTCTAGCAGGTACAACTGTATTTTTAGCATTTTAATTAGATGGAACAAGTAGATAATTCCAAGTTCCCTGTGTAAGGAGTTCAAAATTACCAACGTTCACCACACCAATGTAAAAGGTACAAGATGATATCATAGTGCCCGGCCGTATAGTGGAAGAACACGATGCTAAGTTGAACAGGTCTATGAAATAGCGGGAAAAATCCGGACAATTAATGGAGGAAGCCACAATATTGATCAATTTTGGGCGAATTTTGCACTACTATCCCTTGTGTTACTATTTACCTCTTAGAAAATTCCCATCGACTACTAAAACAATATCATCAACAGTCAAGCTTTGTTTTGATATACCGTCCACTTTTGCCTACTGTACTTTGTAGTAAGGGGTATTCCTGTACCCATCGATTTCAAAATTGATCGGCGAGGTATACCTGACGGCAATGTTTTCTGGTGTACATGTCCTCTTTGGTGAATAAACCGGGTGGATTCTTGGCTTATGTGCCTTCGCGTAATCTGCCTCTCCGCATTTGAAGTGTAGCAGTCCTAGTACCTGTGATCTTTCATCGTTATTGTACTTTCAGATTCAATTTATTTATACAACTTTTTATTTCTTTTAAGGGTGTTTAGAAAACCCAGATCTTGAAATCTCAGATCAGAGTTTTCTAGGTCTAGAAAACACGGATCTAAAATATCTAGTGCTGGTTTGTATACCGTACCATTATTAACAAGAGGCTTTAACCAAAAGAGGGGGTTACTGTAATTCATGAATGAACTTTATTGACTTTTGGCCCAACCAAAATTTCCAATATCAAATATCTGGAATTGGATCAAATAGAAAATTTAATCTTTAATACCATGTACTACATGAAAATCGGGTGCTTCTCATGGTTTCCGAGGGTTCAACGTTTATTATTTAATCTGTATTGTCATCATACCATCATATATTAATATTATTGTTAGAAAAAAAAACAGATCTGAATAGATTAAAATTTGATCTTTGATAAAATAAATGTATCTGACTGACTGAGTAATCAAGTTTCTGACTGGGAATGATCCCTTGACCACACAGCTTAACATACAGTAAATTTAAGTGCCAAACACTCTTAATTATAGCATGAGGTCTGCATTATCATGTGGGGTAGACAATCACCCAAGCTCAACAAGTCTACCAAAAGCAAGATTTATATAATATATAAATTAATCAATTCCGTGTAACTGATTAATTTATATAATATATACATTAATCAGTTACACGGAATGGGCCAAACAAACCCACAGCACCTAGGAGTACATTTTGCTGACATTTCTAATTACATCATATAGTCACCATCTACATCTAGAAAACTCAGATATCTGGTGATGATAATTGTAGTGATGGGGTGGTGACAATTAACGACGATGGCTATGACGTTGTAGGCCTACATGCACACGAGAGCTCTGGTAACGATAGTAGTAGCAAGGCAAGAATGGCTTATAACGAAAATAGTGACAACGAGCACAATGGGCAAACAACGGAATATGTTCATTCGTGGAAGAGTATATGGATATATGTTCAATGTTGTAAGTAAAGTTTGTTTGTGACTAAAGCTATAGGAGTGACACTTGTACGTAAAAATTACTTGTCAAACTAGGCCTATTACTACTACTAGATTTATCATTCAGTATTGTTAGAACGTTTCATCTGTTATAAATATTAATTCTCAATTTAAAATTAAACGAAAATAAAATTTGAATCCTACCCTTAGTAGTGAAACACAATAGCTACACAAGGGGAAATTCCTTCGGGTTTAATTGACATAATAATAATGGAAAAATAATGAAATTCAAGAGATTTTCTTGAGGTCATATAGTCACTATCAAAGAAAACGAATGCTTGACTGAACACCAAGCGTCAAGGGCTACCAGTATATTTCTGTGAGAGGTGCTACAGATCGTAAAGCATACATACAGTGGTGGTGGCAATTTTAGGCATGATCGACCAAAGTTCTAAAACAAACGTAGGCCCTATTACACTGCTAAAAATCATTAACTGATGGAATTAGGTACCGGTATGATTTTATATCAATCTTTTGGACATAATGGAATGTAATTGTTATGCTACCCTACCAGTTTAATTGTTTCAAGGTACCATAGTTAATAACCCAGATGTTTCGTATTTGCAAAACCTAATTTCTAGATCTGAATTTGATGTTATGATGAAAGTAAGCGAAGCCAGAAAGTTAAAAATACTCATTATCATTATAATTATTAAAAAGAATATTTCTATAAAAAAAATTTCAAAAAAAATGTATAAACAATGTAATAAGAGAAACGGAAAATTTTATAGGTGAAGGTAGAATGAACAAATGCACTGAAAGAAGCTGAGAAAGCAAAGATTTTAAAGAAATGTGGAAGCTTGATATACAATGTCATAAATGTTATTAAAAGGAAATGATATTCTTTGTACACAATTATGTTTATTTATACAGTAGTCTGTGTCAAACCTATCACCTAAATGAATGGATGGATGACTGAATGTTTGAATGGTTGAATGACTGCCTTTACCTGCTTATTTGATGCCGGGTTATATGGTGCTGTGCTAACATTTTTCTATCTCTACATACTCATGACTAGTAAATTTATTCCAATTGTTGACAGACCATGCTACGTACATTCATTTCAACTTTGATTTAGCCCGCTTGGGTTGAGCATCTACGACAATAAAAATCATTTTGCCATTGGTAACTGCATGCCGGCAATATTATGCTCTTTCTGGCCAGTGGATGCTTAAAAGCGCCGTTGTAGACCACACCAACCTGACTGGCTTGAAAACCCCATTATTTGCCGTTATCGGACACTGTCTCGAATTGTGATTGTGACTTTGTGTCCTTCTATCAATCTGCTATCGGTCACTTTAAGTAATTTTAGTGTCAGGAATATTAAAAATATAAACACTGAAGTATTTATTAATGACATTCATGTTTCACATTTCGGACGCAAATTTGCTGAATCATCCATTACACAAAATATGCAAAATTATATTCACTGTCTGTCAAATGAAAGTCTAGTCTTGACTTTCATGCACCTCCAAAAACACGCTTGGCTACTATTAGACCAAATACACCTTGGTACAACCAAAGGATAACTGAGGCTAAGCATGAACATCGAAGTTTAGAACGGATTTGGCGAAAATCTAGGCTTGAAGTTCATCGTGTGCGATATTACACACAGCGTGATAATGTCAACTAACACAAATCAGTCCTTCACGTCAGGGACAGTTCCTGAATATCTATATACAAATTCACCCTCTCCTAAAAAATAAGAGTCTCTACTCGGATGTCCTAAGTAATTATCGTCCAATATCTCACCTACCATTTTTGTCTAAGATTACTGAACGTATTGTTATTTCTAGAATATTGACATTCATAGAAAGTAACGGAATATTTGATGAGTTTTCAATCCGCATATCGCGTCCACCATGGTGTCGAGACTGCACTTTTAAAGGTACAAAATGACATACCTGTACTAACAGCCATGGATCAAGGTAAACTTGTCGCCCTTGTTCTCTTGTCTGCGGCCTTTGATACGATGGACCACTGCATTTTCATAAATAGGCTCCAAGAAGTTGGGTTTGATGGAACCATACTAAAGTGGTTTATATCTTACATTTTAGATTGAACACAGTGCGTAAAAATCAATGATAATTATTCTGCACCTTGTCGACTCTTGTTTTGAGTGCCACAATGAAGCGTGCCTGGTGACCCAGTGGCGTAACGCCTATGCGCGCTCTCATGCGGCGGTCCGCAGGGCCCCCGAATTCTAGGGGCCCCGAAGGGGCTCTACCCATAGGTTCCTCGATCTAGCACCCTGACCAAAAAGGACTTTGTTGATAAATAACACCATAATGTGTCTCTGAAATCGACTGTAGGGATATCATACGATTAACGGGGTCCCCCTCTCGGCCCGGGACCCCAGCAAGTTTGCCAAAAAAAAAATTAATAAATAAAAATGGAGATAAAAAGAAAATTACATTTACAGTTTTAAGTCTGTGAGTGCCATTTCCGTCTATCTAGACGTGCCATAATAATACATTTTCTTATCTCAGCCCCACAAGGGCAACAGCATAATGTGTGTTTGAAATCGACTGTAGGACATATTATATTATATCTAGTGGCGGAATAAAGATTGAGGGGGCGGGGAGCTGCCGGCCCGGGAGCCCCACTAAATTTGTCAAAATATTTCTTAGCTGGAGATAAAAAAAAAATATATATTCACAATTTTATGTCTGTGAATTGCCATTTCCGGCCATCTAAATGTGCCATATTCATAAATTTGCTTACCTCAGCCCCAACCATGGTGGGTCTGAGGTGGTATAGACAATATTATATCATTTATTCGTCGTTAAAAACATTTAGAATAACAATGCACATCTAAAATCCCACGATGGAATTGGTGACTGGGACCCAAAAAAGGGCCCCCAGTTTCAGAAATACACAGGGCCCCGGACCCCCATCGTTACGCCACTGGCCTGGTCCTCTCCTTTATCCATTTACTGTCGTCCCTTGGGTGATATATTTCGAAGACACGATCTGCAGTTTCACGCCTATGCCGACGATACTCAACATTACATTTCTTTTAAGCCCAATCTATCAGATGCAGACATTGAAATTCATCAATTAGAATTATGTATTGAAGAAATTCGCGAATGGATGGTCTCAAACTACTTAAAATTGAACGATCAAAAAACTGAGTTCATTGTCTTTGGGTCCAAGGCACAGCGTAAGACATTCCGTATGTCAAAATTGGTAGTTTACGGATAACTACGTCTCAAAAAGTACGCAACCTCGGCACAGTTCTCGATGCCGAGATGAATCTCAAAGACCACATTACTGGAATCTCAAATACTTCATTTTTCTACCTGCATAACATTAGGCGAATTAGGAAATACCTGACTGAAGGAGCTACAGAAAACTTAGTTCACGCATTTGTAACTTCACGTATCGATATGGGGAATTCACTCTTGTACGGACTTACTACTTTTCAAACCAATCGAGTCACCCGCTTACAAAACATTGCAGCAAGAATTATCAAACGTGTTAAACCTAGAGATCATATTACCCCCTTTTTAAAGCAATTACGTTTATCGGACGAAAACTGGTACTGCTGCAGCCTAGGCATCTCAAATCTACTTACACCGCTCAAAGGCGTCAGTGTCTACGATCAAACAAAAACAATGTGCTCTATGAACCAGCACACACAACAATTACTGGGGAAAACGTTCTTTTGCATCCGTTGCACCACGGAATCTGTTACCGGATAACATTTAAAAAAGTACTTCCCTCAGCACATATAAGAATCAGCTTAAGACGTTTTTGTTTACTTCATCCTTACGATAATTACACACTAAATAATCTTTAAATCTTTTTTCAACATTGCACTTTTAGGCATAGATTAAGTTTATTAATAATAATAATATCAACACAATAGCTTCAATTGGATTGGCATATCAATTAATCGGACAACATTAAGTGACGTCAGGTGGCAAGAAGTCTGGCAGGATGGGAGAGGTGGAGATGAGAACCTGTAGCTGAATGTATACCATCCATAATTATTTTCTTTATATTTTTGTTCATTGTAGATTTTATAACCATTGCATCTATATTGGGAACAGGAATTTTAGGTTTGTAATCATCTGAGCATTTTACAAAAAAAGAATATTTTACAACTGAAAGTCCAATCATACAGAATAACAATAATAATAATAATAATAATAATAATAATAATAATAATAATAATAATAATAATAATAATAATACAAGAAAAAAACTAACTAAACAGAACAAAAATCGAATAGAGAATAATAATACCGTTAAAATAATGTTGATTTCTATTATTGTGACGAAGCGTGAACTAACTTCATTATTTTGCGATTCAGTATACTTTCGGGCCTCCCTCGATCTGTCTCTAATTATTCCACACGTCTACTATTTTGGGCATAGACGTAAGGGGATACTGAATTGGTAATGATGGAAATCATGTTGATAATGATTATAATGTTGGTAAACGTGGCGATGGTCAATGTTATTTATTCATTAAATTTTTATTATTTACTCTTTCCGTGGCAGGTTTACCGGATACTGCTTGGCGGTCTGGCTTTACGCCATTCCTTACATCATTTCTTATTGATTATGTAATGCAGGTAAGCTATATATGAATTAGTTTTTTTTTAAATATTAGTACGGCTCCTATCTTCACACTGACAAATTAAATGATCGATTTCATAAAAATGAATTATTAAATAATTGATTGATATTTTTACATGAATTTTTATTGTTTTAGTAATAATTGGATTGTTCAGGTAATCAATTCAATTAATAGTAATTATTACTTCTTTGACGATTTCCATAGGCCCTTAGTATCCTCTTCTTTGTGGACTTATTGCAGAAAGCTCAAGTCTACCTGCTAAGTATTCAAGAGGTAAATTAATTGTTATTACTGTCGTCGCCGCCGCCGCCATCATTGCGTCACTGATTATCCGTTGCCATTATAACAAAGAAGATGAAGATCATTATCATCATTAAGGGCCCCAATGGAAATATGTTTTATATATTTTAAAACTTTCTTGGGTTACCCTAGAAATTGATGTCTTATCTTGTTCTTTATCATTTATCTGTTCTTTGTATACATTTGTTTTATATTCAAGTATTCCTAATCTATGATTTTAATTCCTGAATAAAATGAAATGAAATGAAATCATTATTAACCCCGTTATAAACAAAGTTGTATTTTTTTCTTAGCATCTAAAACAATATGATATTTTAGGTAAAAATATTGTTACTTATTTGGTTATAGAATAATCCTGAGTCGGTTCCACTAAATGAGATAAATAGTGAAGACGACCTGAATGATTGCCAAAATGAAACTTCTACAGATGGTAGCTATCTTTGATTTTCCTCCCAAAACTTTATACATTTTTTTCACTGTATTACAAACGTTCTATCCAATCTCCTTATTCCATGTTGTTGTGACATTGGCCTGCTTGATGTCCAAATGAAGTGTCGTCCTGTATCGACTGCACCAATCGGGCGCTTTCAGACAACAATGTACCCCAGCGCGGGCTTAGACCATAATATAGCAATACTGCAAAGCCAACATTGGCTGGGTTTGGATAAATCACAATCTCTTGTACGGTCATTTATGAGTGATCTTTCCTTGCTAAAAGCCAAGCTATTAGGCCAGAGCCTCCAATTGTGAAGTTGGCCTATATAATAAGAAGATGAAGAATATTACATATTTTAAAATTTATATTTATTTTAATACAATGCTGCAACACATAGTTTATAAAGGTTTATAAATGATCTTAGGCCTATATCACAGCTACCGATATAAGAAGGATTTAAAACAAGCATGTACTTTTTCTTACAGGCTCGGTCGAGTCAAGTGACGGTGAGTCCACTTTTTGACAATCTTATCCATAAACGTTTTTTTTTTTTCAAATTAATTATTATTGGTACTCGCATATAATTAGTTAGTTTTATATTATTACTTTTAGGCCACCTTGATTATTGGGCTGGATGGAATAACAAAGTTAATGCCTTATACCACTTTTCAGGCAATGGTATAGCTTTTGGGCCGGCATTATACTTTTCTAAGAGTACCTTTAAAATAGTAAGTGCTATACTGTAATAGTTCCATGCTGTAATGTAATATGTATATTACGTTATCATGGTTATTATTATTGTTAATAATATTAAACATTATTGTGTTAATGTGTTTTCTTTGTGTCTGTTGTTCTTCCGGTTTTAGACGTCTTACGCAATATTTGGTCAAGGAATCAAGAAAACTATAACAACCTACACCAATTATCCTTATTATACATGCATTATTATTTATGGATACCTTTTGATGCAACAGTGTTTTTACTGCTGTGAGCTAAGTATTGGTTTATTTGTATGTAGGCCTATCATAGGCAGATTCAAGGGGTGGGGGCCAGCAGGCCCACCCCCCCCCCTAATTTTTTCCAAAATTTATAAACAAGTTTGAAAAAAAGAAAATTCTACTCAAATTTTGAGTCAAAGAGTGCCATTTCCTGGCATCTAGTGTTGCCATAATCATAAAATTTCGTACCATGGTGGGACTGAGGTAGTATAGACCCTCCATCTGTAAAAGTCTCTCTTCGGGGCCAATTCCAATTCCTGGATCCGCCACTGCCATAATAATATAATTCCTGTAGAAGTACGGAGAGTGAAAATAAAGATTAAAATGCATGCCTTTATATATTGTATTGACGATGATAAAAAAATATTCAGAGAAATATACAAATTTGGCTGGAACAACGGAACTCTTACAGATCAGTCTTGGGCTCAAAAATGTCTTGGGACAGATATATATGGGGCTATATTTTTTAAATTAAACTTATTAAATTCCATATAGGCCTATTTAATAAAGTTTTCTTCTTTTCTTCAGAATGTCAGTTATTATAAGTTACTCTCTGGCAGGACCCCAAGCCTATGCACAGCTGCTCGGAATTCAGTAAGATGAAAGATTCTCTATTTATCATTGTTCAAAGTGTATACTGTATAGTAGGCGATTTTGGGCTATGATGGAGTGCGTCATCACTAATATTATTTGCGACAATGCTGTGTAAACAAAGGCGTTCGACCGCCGCAAAATATCCACTACCTCTATTTTTGATTTAAACACTTTTTTTTAAGATTTTAGGAGAATATTGTACAAAAAATCTTTTGATGATTTAAATAAAGTAAATTTAGACGAACATGAACAGGTTCAGAGTGCCCATTCCTGTTTCTTAAGCGTCGGGGCTAGCCTGTGCAATGCTGAGGTGATCACCACTCCTTCATACATTGAGTCTATTTAACTGCATATATGCCGGTACCCATTTATATTCCTTTGTAAAGAGACAAACGCAGATGAAGAGCCTTACTCAAGGACTTAAGTGACTTGCATAGATAGAGTTCAAACCCCTGAGTCTCAACCACTGCGCCATTAACGCTTCCACTGCCAAACGCTATCACTGATTTAATACCTCATAACAAATTTGAATGATAATTAAGGCTTCCATGATTCACTAAAATTATCCTGAGCAAAAAGTAACATCGAAAAGGGGGATTTTACAAGTGCATCATAATATCCTCTCTGGTTACAGAATATCTTTTCTTCATCTCTTTATACAGTAATAGGATAGTAACTTGTTTTGCTGTGTTTTTGGTTGTTGTTTTTATATATAGCATTCATTTTTAGTTTTATTATTTTTTATAGGAATTATGTTATCGTGATACCGTTCTTTGTCTGGATACTGGCCTTCAGTATCGCTGTCTTTGGCGATATAATCAAGGTCACAATATCTATTTTAACTCTCTTCAAATGTAGCTTACTCACAGCTGTGGTAGGTCTTAATTAATTGTAATTGTAGTAGCGGTGGACTATAT
>NW_022750884.1:348619-350405 GCF_011630105.1 Anneissia japonica
TCTCTTATACACATCTAGATGTGTATAAGAGAAAGTATATATATATATCTATATATTCATTCATATTTATTCATTTTTTTTTCATTCCTGATGATGACATAATTAATGTCGAAATATTGAATCTCAACACGATGGCGTGTATTTCAATACTTGGAGTATGTATTATACTTTCTTATATATATTCTGTATGTGTACATTGCTTTCATGAGATTGTATTTTGTACTTTGAGAACAATAGTAATAATAATAATACTAATCTTACAAAAATAATCATTTTCCCGCCAAGATCTTGAAAATTTGCACTATGATCATTTAAATTAAATTTGATAAAGACAGTATTGTAAGAGTAACTAGTTAAAAAGTTTTATTGTCAATATTCACATTTATAGCAAAACTACAAGTGACTAAAATAATGCCATATTTTTTTCAATTTACCCCTATCCGAGCCCAGAAATGGGCACATGTAAAAGTAACTAAAAACATACATTTATTTCCCTACCCCATCTTAATTAGTCCAAAATAGGATATTTTATGTCAAAAATTTCAAAGTGCTATAAAAAGCTTCAAGAATGTTTTTTTTTTTTCTGAGACACTATATGATATACTGATTCAGAAAAACCAAAAATAAATTTTCCTTTACTTTTTTCCCGCTAATTTCCTACTGCACCCAGGCTAGTGTTCAACGAGGTCGCGATTCTCAGCTTCGTTTTTACGGATTACTAATCCGTAATAACGAATTAATTAATTCGTAATTACGGATTAAAAATTCGTAATTACGAATTAGTAACCCATAATAACGAATTAACTGATTCGTTATTACGGATTAGTAATCCGTAATTACGAATTAGTAATTCGTTATTACGGATTACTGAACATATACTTTATTGGCACTAATGGGCTTTCGTAGGCCACAGCTTAACAATGACAGTAAATCACAAGTTTGGGTTTGCTGCGTACTGTAGCACCATAAAGACATATAAACAAATAACATTGCTCGAATATTATCATTTATCTATTTGTTTCTCTAATGTTGACTTGCGGAAGACAAATTTATTAAAATATAATGTTAAATAGAACTGATATTTCGATAGCAACTGCTATCTTTATTAACGTTATAAGTTATTGTTGAATTGCATTTATTCCAGGTGGTGTTGTAAATATCTTACCAATGCTTTATGTAAAAATTGAGCCTATTAAACAACAAGTAAGTTGTTGAATATGTTCAAAGAGTATACTCTTTGAAATGTTATTATTTACACCTACATACCGGTATAGTGTCGCTCTAATATACGTTTCCGCTAAGTTCCAGCCCTTGGATATTGTTACTAAGGTGTGAGACCTTAATAACGTCAGGCGCTCTCGTTAGTATGTTGCTGACTATGAGGCGCCAAATGTGCTTTCATTATTTATACATAAAATTTATTATTTAATATATAATTCAAATTTTCTTCATTATATACATATAATTTGTTTTCCCTCTAACATTTATATGTAAATAAATGGGAGCGATTTTCATTATTTATAAATAATTTAAAGTAGCAAAACATTATTTATAAATAGCCTAATTGAAGTGCCGAAAGTCATTATATAAATAATACTTTTACTCAAAGTCTTTATTTTTAAATAATTATTTTAACATTCTATTATTTATAAATAACTGCAAATGCATATTTATTATTATATAAATAAGGAAAATTATTTCACGCCGAAATTATATATATATGTATGTATATATATATATATATATATATATATATATATACATATATATATATATGTATATATAT
>NW_022750884.1:350494-358124 GCF_011630105.1 Anneissia japonica
AGCTATTATTTATAAATAATGTTTTAGCATACAATTATTTAACGCCAAAATCATTATATATAGGCCTATATAATTGGCTTTTACAGCCATTATTTATATATAATGGTTTTACAGCCTTTATAATTATATATATATATATATATATATATATATGGTTTTACAACCATTATAATTATATTAATAATGGTTTTTTCACACGCCATGGTGCTGTATTATTTATAATAAACTTCTGTTTTCTGATGATTTTCTACATCTCATTATTTATAAACAATAGTTAAAGTCAAAATCACAACAAATAATCGGATCGCAAGCGACAATTTATCTGCACGACCGTCGTATGACGAATCTAACTCCTCTCCATGTGAGCCTCAGACGCCGTGTGCTGATTATCAGATCTGAACGGATCGTCATTAAAAAAAGACCCCGTTTCGCGTTTCGCACGCGTCGTGACATTGTGTTCTTCGTAGATTCGCGTCGGCCGACGACCGTCGGGTGAGAGAGTACCCGGCTTAAGTATGTTTAAAATGTTTATAGGCTTTTACTATTACAGTATATTAAGTATATTTAAAATGTTTATAGGCTTTTACTATTACAGTATATTAAGTATGTTTAAAATGTTTATAGGCTTACTATTACAGTATATTATATATTATGTGGAATTTAAGCTAATAGTCAAAATGAATAAAAAACGGAAAGTTTTGTAGTTTAGGCCTATAGGCCTACTACATATTGACAAAACGGATCCTCCTCCTCATTCGACATTATTTATTTATTAAATTCGGAATAATCATATACAAAAACACTTCATTTATAATAATCATTATAAATAATGGCATTAAAAGCCAATTATAATGATTCCAGCGTTAAATAATGTGAAACCATTATTTATAAATAATGGCTATAAAAACCAATTATATATATATATATATATATATACATAAATACATATATACTTTCCGGAGTGTCAATCAAACTTAACAATCAGAACAGGGCCAATCAGAATACGCGCGTGTCTAACAAGCAGACATGTTGTCCCCGACAAACGCGCGTGTTTAACACTGTTGTTTTGAGGGACCTTAGCAACAATATCCAAAGGGCGGGCTCAGTGTTATATAGGACTTTCTTATCTGGAAATCTGAGTTGAAAGATATTTTTGCCTGAAAATTAGTTAAATACTGGTTAATTTCGATCAATTTCTCATTGGAAGTTGTTTGAGTTTTTTTTTTTTAATTAGAAGTTCATATTTTTGTCATGTTACTATGCTGCGTTCTATTGTAATTTGTATTTTTTTTTTCTTTTTTTTTGTTTATCACAGGTGCGATGTTTCTTCTTTGCATCGTTCGCTGGATTAACAACATGCATGATTTTCAATATATTGTGGTAAAGTTGCTTACAATCATTGGTATTTGATATACCTTATATTGTGTTTTTGTTTTGTTTTGTTTTTCTTACCTAATAGTTTTGAATAATAATCTCGAATTATACTAAAAGTGAATGAAAGGAATCTTAATCAAGATATTTTTCCCGTGAAGTAAAAAATAAATATTTCCAAGATTTGGTTATTCGACCGAATAATTTACCTAATTATATTTATTCATTTATGAATTTTGAAAATCATGATAGAAATAATATTAACGTGCTGTTTAAATGAACAAAGGCTACTACAATGATAAGATCAGTGAGTCATCCTTAACAAACAATAAATTATATTATTCAATACATTTATTCATAGTTATGTCGATTTTTGTTGTATCTTTCAAGGGTTTTATCTGTTCTTCATATTGTACCTCAAACTGATGCCCAATGTAGAGAAGATTATTCACAGACATATAACGAAAATGGAACTCTAACATCATCACATCTATCGACGAATATCATCCCACCAGAAGACTGCTACAAATATACATTAAAGAGGTACGAATAAAGAAAAAACAAAACTAATAATTTTTGTTACCCAGTTCCTATCAACCCAAAATATTGAAAAACTAGAGTCAAATCGTTATGGTTGAGGTGCTTGTCTTACAAGAAGAGGCAATCCGTATTTGGCGACTTGATCGCAGACTGCTTGATCGATAAAGCTTGGTAATTGCACAGTTTGATATTTTGCTTAAAAATACTTAAAATCCATAGTATGCTTAAGATGAATATTAAAATCGCTTTCAAAATAGCTGTAGTATATTATAAATTTCCAATTCATTTGTCAAATTCAGTAAATCTCGCGTCACTCGTCGCGGCGGTGCTCTACTAAGTTTAAGTTCGACAATTAGATGCAGTAATATAATTTTATTTAAACATTATCACATCGATATTTATGTATTTTCTAACAGGTCGGAAGAAAATGGACAAATTTCTACTGTTCCATTGACTGAAGTAGGTTTCATGTTTTTGTTTGTATTGCCAGTATTTCTACTCTATAGGGATATAGAATGTGTAATCCATTCATTGCTTTTTATTGATATGTAAATGATTTTAGTTCAAATTATTATGTTCACCCTCTATATGCTGACCACCGTGATCGTTGGTGTTATAAATTTTACATATTTTATTCAATGATGTTCAGAATAATGACTTCGCAGAGATGAAGTGGGGGATCGGTGATTCAATTTCGTGAAATCAAATACAGTTATCGCTAGTTATTGAGCATAGAAGAGAATGAAACAGTTTAACCCATGTATAGATGTAATTTTGCCCTACCTGACGTGGAAATGTACTGAATACTCAGTACATTCGAAAGTAATTGCGAAATCATCATCAGGCGACCATCAGGCGAAAGCTCGGTGGTCTACAGAAATGATGCTAGGCTAGTGATCTGGAAATCGTGGGTTCGAGTCTAACCCGAGAACAACTTGCGATTTTTTTCGCAATTGTTTTCAAATGTACTGAGTATTCAGTACATTTCCACGTCAGGTAGGGCAATATTACACCTATACATGTTTCTCCTGACGCAAATCCAGTTATTGTCTATTCCATCACGACAATAACAATTGCTATCAGTTTAACCCAGCTAATAATTCTTACAGATGAAATACCAAGCTTAACCGCAGTGGCAGGTCACTTTTTAGGTGCGTGCGCCCCCGCACACCATATAGGCCTACGTCACTGTTTCAAACATAGCAAATAAAAAAAAAAACAGAAAAGGGATCATGTATATATTAACAACATAGAATATTTTAAGTAACTTGTACAATGGTCTTTGAGCTCAGTTGCTAGATTATCTGATTTTTTCTAGTTACTAATGTTGGGTTTTTATATATAATAATAGTAATCATATTTAGCTGAATATAATAATAAATTGTGTCATTTTTTTGCAGATAATTATAGACTTTTTTCCAGAATACAGGTGGGTTGGACGGTTTACCCAAATATTCATAGCTGTGAGCCTTACAGTATCATATCTTACATTTGGATCCGCCTTGAAGAGCATGCGTAAGCTATCATTAGCATAATTATTTCATCAAACCATAGACAGGTTGTATTGTGCCCTATGTAAATACATTCAGTCAATCAATTATAAGCTTTATTTCGTGTTTAACAAATTCATTGTAAATATGCATTGGTTTACATGTATCTAGAAAATACAACTCTTAAAAAGTAATGCTGTTTGCAAGTCCTTATATGAAATCGTAGGATACATACCATGACAAACATATTTCTACACCCTTCTAGCAGGCATTAAGCAATTATACATATTGTGTTAACACTTAATCCTATTTATCTGAGAAGACTTCTCTTAAAAAGATGGCAGTAATATTTTAATGGTGGTGGTGGTGGTGAAGAGGAAGTAAAAGAAGAAGATAAGGATGATGATGATGATGATGATGATGATGATGATGATGATGATGATGATGATGATGATGATGATGATGGTAAAGTTGGTGTTGGTGGTGAAGTTGATGTTGGAGATGATGATGATGACCATTATGATGACGACAACGACGACGGCGGCGGCGAGGACGATGACGATGATGATGATATAAATATCTAAAGATTTTGTCACCATTCCCCGTTCAGTCTTCACAAATATTGTGACCCTATTGATTAGCAGTTTTTGTTTTCTTTTTAAGTGGGAGGAGTGTTAGATGCAGTGATGCCACGAAGTCCCAGTTCAAACGAGTCAACCGGTACACTTCAAAGAGTAACCAACTCAATGTAATACCTCTTAATATTCCACAATTTGTTATTATAGAATTTTTTACTAACAAATTTAAGAGGCTATTTGTGACAGACCAACCTTCTTCTGTCCCCTAGACGGAAAAGGTTCAACAATGTGGTAGGCCTCTATCCATTTTACAGACAACTGCGTGCAAAACAAATGCTCTCTTTGAAAGCAAGCAGAAATACGTACCATCTATTAGTCATGAATACGCGCATGTCCCATAATGTTAATGCTGTTTAAATTTTCACAATTTGGCAACAATATTCAAAGGGCGGGTGGGGCTTTAAAAAATCCATTAGAGAGTAATTGCTGTTTATTGAACATTGTATTTCAAAAATTTATCAAGACTAAAGATACCCTAAAGGTTGATCATTGCAGTTTGCTTGCCGAATTTATACATAGGTAAGTACTATATAAAATAGAACATAGGGTGGTAGTAGTTGATACCCCTCAAAGTGACATGATACGTCTTCTTGAGAAACTCAAACGATAAGACGAGATCTCCGAAGAGAGACTTTTTATCTGAATAATGTATAATTTTCATATAAATAATATTTATTACATATATATATATATATATATATATATATATATATATATTTATGTGTGTGTGTTTACATTTCTTTGATGACATATAATTTAACAGTGTTAACGGCTATCTTGATCTATTTAATATGCTTGTAAATATGTACCTTATAAATTCATTATCTGTATTATCATTCGTTTAACTTTTCAGGCATATAAAGGCCCCATGGAAGTTACCCGAATCGACGTATTATCTACAGTACGGGATGGGCGCGTTCTTTCTTTTTGCTGTTGCCTACGCTATCATTAAGGCAATTGTGTCAATTGCCTGATTTTGTAACGGGAAATAGAAACGTATATGTTACGAAACTATTTTATTTTACTACGGAATCTGAAATTGCCATTTAATGTAAAAATGAATTTCTTTAGAGCAACATTTTGCTGTTTGGTGGTAATGATGTCTCCACAGGCGGCCGGGTCTCCAACCAAAACGTATGTTGGTGTGGGCGTTCAAAATCTCTCGGATGTAACCAGCCTCCCCCCATTCTAAACTATGACAATTAAGGGATTTCAAAGGCTTATTTAAACCATTTTATAGTATATTTTTCAAAAACAACACAACAGATCGTATCTTCATCAAATCTATATTTAATCCAGTATATTATGGCCTTAACGGTCCCAACAAGACATGTTTATTTTAAGTAAGGAAAAGACAGTTTTTAAATTTAAGTCATTACAAAATTCGATAAGGCACGGATTTTCTTTGGAAAATGTGCCAACATATAGTAATTTGAAATAAAAAATGGTCGGTGTATTTCCTTCAGTGTTTTCCAGTGCACTCTTACTTTTATATTAAACTGAATTGACATAACGAAAAATAATTTGATCAATAATGAATGAAGGAAAAAGATTTTTCTTAAGGATGGTAGTTAATGCCTTGATATCAGAATGAAAGCCTGTACAACTAAGGTACGAATAAGACCAATTTTGTAACTGAACGAACAAAAACTGAAAAAAATTGTAAGTATCCCGGTATATGATATTTTCCTAAAACCGAGGTCTGAGTTGGCCCATCCTTAGTTTTAGACACCAGACGTCCAAGAAAGGAAGTTTTTAACATAAAATGAAACCATAAATTTATTACTGAAATTTAATTTTTTTTTTTAAAGGTTGTTAACGAAGCTAAAGGTATATAGGCCTATAACACAAAAATCCAAAGGCAAATGAGGTTGCAACAAACACAAGAATTTTGCTAAATTATAATTATATGTGCTGATGGATGAAACAATGGGTCTGAAAGCAGGCGTTTCTTCGGGCGCCCTAGCTTTATGCATCTTAGGTAACCGATAAATCCTGGCAGGTTGCGAACCTGTAGGATAAATATTGTTGTAAGTGTTCTGGTCTAGTGTCCCATTTTTATTTAGGGTCCGTAGAAATCTTTGAAGTTTTCCTTCCAATGTGATTGTGGGGTCGCCATCGATTTGTTTGAATTTGGTTTGATTATAGTATACTAATATGTAAACAATATATATACTTTTTTCTTCTCCCCGACGAAGTGTGTAGGATTTGAGTTCGAAACAATGGTTCAATTCATTTATTTATACCCATTATAATAGACATAAACCGGTTCAGTATAATTAGACGAACCACTGTTAAACAATAAATATTTAATTTTATTTCATGCAGGCAGCTGTTTTTAAACTATTTCTTTCTTTCCTTCATGCTATTTACATGTTATTGACCGAAAGGTCCACTGATTAATCTCAGATAAGATAGTATAATACATACTCCAAGTATCGAAATGCACGCCATCGTGTCGGGATTCTATATTTCGACATTAATTATGTCATCATCAAGAACGATATGCTATTATCATTATTATTATTATTATTATTATTATTATTATTATTATTATTATTATTATTATTATTATTATTATTATGAAGGGAACTATCAATAATTTTTTTTTACATGGCCTTGTAGCGATTCAAACCCTCCTTGGTTAAACCACAGCAATCGTGCGTGACACTGTAAACAATGTAATGTGTTCAAAATCAGCTAATTCAGTAAATAACGACAGTAAAGTCATTATTTTTTCCTCAATTAAGCTGAAATATGGAATTATATTCACTTCGTAGGGTTAGGCCTGTGATGATCTATGTTGTTACAGTTTTTCAGACCGGTAGTTTCGAATTCCGAAAGTTATAAAACGCAATGTGTTACATCACTGTTTTTTAGGCCTTAAAATAAGCATAATTATAATATAAATTATTATTATTGTTATTATTATCATTATTATTATTGTATTCTTGTTTTTTGTAATTTATTGTGATTTTTTTGTACTTGTGTATTAGACTCAAAAAAAAAATGTCACGTAGTTTTTCAAATGAAAATAAAATTAAAATTTGAATCTTAAATGTTGTCATGTTGTTTTAATGGTAATGGTATTAGTGGGATATTTGTAGTGCGCCTTCCACAATAAAATCGTCTCCGACGCCGAAAAAATGTAGGACCATGAATTTAAAAAAATTAAATTATATTGTATCTTATATTAATGAGCCTATATTAATCAGAATATTTTATTTTATTTTATTTATTATAAGTTAAATAAATATAAATAAATGAATAAAGTAAATAAATAAACAAATAGAAAATAAATAAATAAATAAATAATTGATAAATTACGCCTTCAAAAACAGGCAGACCAAGAATGGAAAAACCAAGCAGCAGCATGAAAAATGCACACTCCTGTTGTTTTAAACCAGTGATTTCTATGATTATGTAAAAAAACTATATAATCTGTAACACTCGTATTAATTGTGAAACAATCACACTAAAAATATTCATATAGGCCTATTTATAATGACCTTACGATATATATATATATATATATATATATATATTATATTATATTATATTATATTCACACCTATATCTGACTTCACACCT
>NW_022750884.1:358426-363152 GCF_011630105.1 Anneissia japonica
AAACGAAAATATATATAAATATATATATATATATATATATATAAGGTAAAATATCAAAATATACTGAAAAACAACGATGCTGCGGAAAATAAATGCCAAGAGGTACACATTTTTATAAATGAATAAATAAATAAATGAATGAATGAATAAATGAATGAATGAATGAATGAATAAAGAAATAAAAAATTTTAAAAATGAATAAAGAGATAATAGGTAAATATATAAATAAATAGATAAATAAATAAATAAATAAACAAATAGATAAATAAACAAACAATTAGATAATTAAAGAAACAAATAAATAAATAGATAAATAAATGATTAATATAGATGGTGATGACGATGATGATGATGATGATGATGATGATGATGATGATGATGATGATGATGATGATGATGATGATGATGATGATGATGATGGTGATGATGATGTTTGTGGTGGTGGTGATAATGATGATTTGTGGAGTTGGGGTGGTGGTGGAGGTAATAATATGATGATAAGGAGAAATGTTTCACATGTACGTTATCACGAGGACGGCTATGACGTTTTTCATGTACTCCACAGTTCAGCTATCGATGGTAGTAGCAAGTACCGGTATAGTATGATCGAGGCCAATAATGGCTGATAACGAAAATAGTGACAACCGGGAAAATCGTAAACCAACGAAATATGTTCATTCGTGGAAGAGTATATGGATATATGTTCAATGTTGTAAGTAACGTTTGTTGTATCTAGCCCTCTAACTATCCTATATCGGTATTAGGAGTCTGCTACGCAGATCTGTGAGTAAAGCTAGGAAGACTTGTACGTACAACTTGTTTGTCAAACTAGGCCTATATGCCAATTAATACTACTGGATTTATCATTTAGTATTGTTGGAACGTTTCATACGTTATAAATATTAATTTTCAATTTAAGGTTAAACAAACAAGTAGGTTTTAATCCTGTCTTTAAAGACAACTAGAGTAGTGAATCACAATTTGGGGTTTAGTTGACATATAATGGAACATTAAGAGAATTTTTTAGGTCATTCAGTCACAGTCAGAGGAAACGAATGCTTCACTGAACACAGAGTGTCAAGTGCTACCAGGATTTTTCTATGAGAGGTGCTACAGATAGTGAAGTATACTGTGCGCATTTTTTTACGTACTAATTTTGGTTAAATCTCAGGAATTATTCATAATCATCCTTATAGAAATAAAACATACTCCAGGTATTGAAATGCACGCCATCGTGTAGGGATTAAATATTTCGACATTAATTATGTCATCATCAGTAATGAAAAAGTATCCATATTTGCGAGTTTATATGCTCAAGTACCAGAAGTGATTAACCAATCAAAACATTACCTTTAGCCGTCCGTAAATAAACTAAAGATCAAAACATTTATGTCTTGGATTGGGTACCCTTTACAAGTTGCTAACCATGTACTAAATCAATTAAATGAACCTAAATGTATACACAGACCTATGATAGCTTGATAAAGATTTGGCTTAGATTGCCTTATCTCGGAAAAAACAGGTAAAACACTTTTAAACAGGTAAAATTCATAACTATAGTATACGAATCTTTCTCATTTTATATCTACTAAAGATCAAAGCCCTAAGGTGGATAGAAGTTCTATTGTTTATCGTTTTAAATGTCCAGGTTGTAATAGTGATTATATTGGTAAGACAGATAGATGCTTAATAACTAGACTCAAAAAACATTCTTCACGATCTGATAGTGTTATAAATGATCATGTACAAAATGGTGAGGCATTCCAATATGTTTTAGGTTTACAAGAACTTTAAAATCAAAGCATTCTGCTTTACTGTTCAATATTCACAGTTACGTCACCTACTAGAGGTAATGTTTTGACGAAATAATCGGAAGACAGAATGTTAAAATAAGCATGATTATTAAAATAATTATAACTGAAAAAGAATATTTAAAATAAAAAATGAACACTAGACTAAAAGAAATGGAAAAAAAAATATTTTAAAAAAATATAGAAATGGTTATTAATGAAGTTAGAACAAACAAAATATTTGTGTCAACTATCTCTGTAGGCGTGGAATGAATGGATGACTGTCCGCTTAGTAATCTAGATGATCATCTACAGTGAGGAAAAGAGATAACAAGTTAAAAAAGAAAGTGCAAAAAAATTGATGGGAAATTATAATAGAAAAGAAAAGAAATGTCGTTAATAAGTTTTTAAAGAAGGAATTATTTTAAATATTAAAAACCATGTTTGCTTCCAAAAGGGTTAAAATTAAGTACCCCGGTACTTGGAAAAGCAAGGCTAATTGAAAAAAAAGTGTAACATAATAATGTTGAATAGTATCAGTAAAGAAACGAAATGTTGATATTTAGTTTTAAAAAAAATAACAATCATTTTATTATTAAAAACTGCTTAAAGATTAATATTTTAGTTGTATTTTTTTGAAAAAAAAAACATACCAATGAGATAATATTGTATACTGAGCAAATGAGTTTAAAAAATACAAATTGGTACTGTACTAACCAGTTAAATGCAATAACTTATCGTATCTTATATCTTTTTGATTTTGTAACTGTTGAATTGAATGTTCGAATAAAGGTGACATTTGTCATAGAAAGAAAAAAATATCTACAGCAAGAAAAATAATTTTTGCCATAAATGTGCCGACATTATGCTTTTTCTGGCCAGCGATTGCATATAATTGACTCTGACGAAAAGTTTATATCGTAATTTTTTAGCTCCACAATATACGAAAATATAAAACAATAACATTGGTTGGATTGGCAAATCAGTATGTTAGTCTTAAAAGTTAGTCCAACAAACTTGTGGTGTCAAACGTCAAGGGTATGTTTTAAATTTTTATCTCATGTATTTTTGTTCATTGCAGATTTTGTTACCATTGCCTCTATATTAGGAACCGGAATTTTAGGTTTGTAATCATGAATATTTAACTATAAAAAATACAACTGAAAGCCCAATCACACAAGATCAAAACGACAACAAATCGAATGTCAAATGTGTTATAATAATATCGGAAATATTGTTGATGTCGATGACTGTGACCAAACGTGAACTAAATTAATTGTTTTTCGATTCAGTAGGCCTAAACGTGTTTGTTTCGGGTGAATTTAGCTCTCTCAATCTGTGTCGCTCATTATTCCACACGTCTTCTATTTTAATAAGAGGATACTACTTGGATTTTTACTACAGTACATCAAGGGTGGCGCCAGGATCTTCCCGACGGGTCCCATGTCTCCGACGGGGCCCGAATCCCCGAAGAGAAAGTAAGTGGGCGTGCCGAACGTCGCTCGAAATCTCTCGGAAGTGATTTAGGGAACGTAGCCCCGGAAATTGTGACAATTTAGGCATTTTAATGACTAATTTAAACAATTTTAGAGTCTACTGATATGTAAAAAATTTATTTAAATTTTTTTTTTATTTCCCCCCTACGGAGTGTGTTTTCTCCCTGAGGGGCACCCCCTCTCCCTACTGGCACCACCTCTGCAGTATATACATAATGGTGAAAATGGTAAGAATGTTGAAGATTGTTTTAATGTTGTTCAACGTGGTGATGCCTAATGTCATTTATTCATTAACTTTTTATAATTCACTCCCGTGACAGGATTACCGGATACTACTTGGCGGTCTGGGTTTACCCCATTCCTTACATCATTTCTTATTGATTATGTGATGCGGGTAAGCTATAAACTTTTTAAAATATAGACCCCAGTCCCTACACTTGCAAACTAAATGCTCGATTTCATTTAAAATGAATTATTAAATGATTGATTTATATTTTTACTTGAAGAAACTTTATTGCAGTAATAATTGGATTGTTTAGTTAATGAATTCAATTAATAGAAATTATTATTATTTCTTTTACCTTTATCCTAGGCCCTTAGTATCCTCTTCTTTGTGGACTTGCTGCAGAAAGCTCAAGTTTACCTGCTAAGTAATCAAGAGGTAAATTTACTTATTTTTATTTGTCGTTGCTGCAACCATTATCATTATCAGCAATTTCCAAAATGTAGTATTGTTTTCTTTTCATCCAAATCAATTATGATATTTTAAGTAAACTCCGAGTGACGCTAGTTCTATTGTTGGCTCCACTTTTCTTTTATTAATAATAATGTACAAATGTTGTTAAATTATTTCGTTATATAGAATAATCCTGAGTTGGTTGCACTGAATGAGATAAATAATGAAGACGACCTGAATGATTGCCAAAGTGAAGCTTCTACAAATGGTAGCTATCTTAGATTTTTCTTCCATTACTCTATAAATTGCTTTTTTTTTTACTGTTCTATCCAAGCTCCTAATTCCTTACAGAGTAAACGTTACTGTAACATTGGTCTGTTTGATGTTGAAGTGAGTTGTGTATCGTCCTTTATCGACTTTCAGACAAGACTGTATCCCAAATCGCGGGCTTAGGCCAAAAGAGGGAGCTTTTGATTTGTGCGACGACGCAACGCTAGAACGGAGTCACTCATGCATGACCGTCCTACCTGGCGTCCTACGTTCTCTGTATCCGTAGATTTGGCCAAATTGCGTTCCAGATATCTACTCGACGAGGTGACCTTAACGTTCTCGCATGCGCAGATGACTTTTAGTGACGTCATTACGTTCTACGTCCTACCTCGTCGTGCAATCGAAAGCTCCGTAATATAACAACACTACAAACTATAAACCAACGGCGGCTGGGTTTGAATAAATCAGAATCTCAATCTCCTCTACGTTCATTT
>NW_022750884.1:364512-370815 GCF_011630105.1 Anneissia japonica
ATTCAGATGTTGGGTGTAACGATTGGTTGTTTGCGTTTACGTAATATCAGTGCTATATGATTGGTCAGCCACAGTTGATTGAATTACAGTTATAGTGTATTTTCATTAAGTAACTGTGATTGGCTGATGTGCTTTTTCCGGTCGTACTTGCCCGGTAAAAAACAAATCATCAAAACGGTCGTTCAAATTTAATAAAAATTGCGTCTGATCATTCTGTTGATGTATTTTCTGTTCGTAATGTTACTGCAACATTAGAACAGGGAAATACTGATTATAATCAATTACAGAATAATTTAAGAACATGTATTCGTAATGTAAATAGGATTTCTGCGACGTTAGACCAACAGTCATTGGAGGAAGTGGTACAATCAATACAATATGATTGACCATGTGGACGAACTGAGGAGGGTGGTAGAGGGGCTCGAGCAATAGGGGTAGTTCTAGGCCTAGGCCTACAACGGCAGATGAACAAGGAAAAACGCCGTTTCAACTACCACGTATACGCCCTCCTAAAGGCCTAGACCTAGGCCTGATTCTAGGTTAATTACAGAACGTTATTGCTAATATAATATTACTTAATGATAGTCCTGGGCCTATAAGCCTTAATTAAGCCTGTTAAATTAGGATTAATAATAATGAATACGCATTACACAGCAGTAGGCCTTGGCGGCCCGCCTAGGTCAGGCGCGGTGGTAGTACTACTAGGCCTAGAAGACGTGGTGGTAGTAGGCCTACTACTACTACTACTACTACCAGTACTAGGCCTACTCGTAGCACTGGCAGCAGTAGTAGTAGAAGGCCTATGCCTGACGTGGTCTCTGGCACGCGCAATAGCTTGAGAAGCCACATTAGCCACTTGCTCCAAATGCCTCCCAGATTCAGACATAACACTTTTTTTTAATTTTGGGTAACTTCGTACTTTTTTAAATAAACCACTTAAACACAATTAAACCGTATAGCAAAAGGATTAAAAAGTTTTTCTCTAGCTCTAGGCAGTCGATGACGATTCACAGGCGGAAAATTCAACAGCCAATCACCATCACTTAATGGAAATATACCTTATAAGTGAACATCTAATCACAGTCACTTAATGGAATTCCCATATATTGGTCGAATGCACTTAACTCAAATACAGCAGCCAATCACAATCACTTGATGAAATTACCAAAAAATGGTCAATTGCAGTTAACTTGAAATGCATTCAAGTTAACTTGAAATGCATTCAAGTTAACTTGAAATGCATTCAAGTTAACTGCAATTGAATTAGAGTTAACTCTAATTCATTTCAAGTTAACTGCAATTCCAATGTATTGCAGTTAACTTGAATTCCATTCGAGTTAACTGTAATTGAATTACAGTTAACTGTAATGCATTCGACTTAACTGCAATTCAGAGGTAAATGATAAAACGGCTTGCCATATGACCGTCCTACCTGGCGTCCTACGTTGCATACGTAGATTTGGCCAAATTGCGTTCCAGAATCTACTCGACGAGGTAACCTTAACGTTCTCGCATGCGCAGATGACTTTTAGTGACGTCATTACGTTCTACGTCCTACTTCGTCGTGCAATTGAAAGCTCCGTAATATAGCAACACTACAAACTATAAACCAACGCCGGCCATACACGTGTGTTTGAAACTAAATATAAGCATTTTCATTGTGGTTTTATTTATTACAATCATAGACCTATTCTTTCACCATCATACCACATTGAGGCCCTTCTTTTAGGTAAAACGATCTATCTTAAATTTTCTTTCTGAAGTTTGAGATTATATATGTTTTTAAATAACTTAGAAGGTAAAGGAGGGCAAACACAAGCTTTAACCCTAACAAAATTTTTGTGTTTTTAATTCTATTTCGTCGGAATTGATCAAAACTCCCTAATTGTGAAATTTTTAGAGGAAATTGGCCTACCTCAACAAGAAATGCTCTTATGTTATATATGGCCACACTCGTTTTTTTTAAAAACTGAATATAAGCATTTTCCTTATTGCTTTATTTATTACAAACATATTCTTTCAACATCATTACACATTGAGGCCCTTCTTTTAGGTAAAACGATCTATTTAAATTTTCTTTCTTGAGTTTTGGACTATGTGTTATAACTTCGAAGGCAAAGGAGAGCAAGCACAAGCGTTAACATTAAAAAATGCGCGAAGTGCGCGAAAAATTTTTGTTTTTTTAATTCTAATTTCGTCGGAATTGATCAAAACACCCTAAAATGTGCAATTTTTAGAGGAAATTGGCTTACCTCAACAAAATATGCGATTTAAAATTTGAGGTTTTCAGGCACTTTCCAGGGTGAAAAGGACATTCAATGGGGAAAGATTTTCCACAGATGGATATTTTCCCCTTGTCTTTCTTTTTCCCCTTATCTTGTTGCCCATGGGAGGGGTTCAGGACCCATGACCCCCTTCCCCATATCCGCCAATGTGAATTGCGAGAACATGTCACTCGGTCGGGTACTGGATAAACATTCTCTTTCCCATCCTTCTCCTCCTTCTTCCCTTCTTCTTTTTTGCATTTCCGATCATACAAAAATCTCCAGACATTATATACCTGCCCCCCCCCCCGCTTCCGCGGGCCATGTTTAATGTGCGCTCGACGCTTCGCTTTACCCTAGTATGTGAACGTCGCGGTTAGTTTCGACACGAAGATTAAAAGAACCGTTAAAAGAAGATTGGTTGCGTGTTGCATGTTATCTCACTCAGTTATTTTCTTTACGTAATATCATATATGCAGTAATAAGATCATGTTTTATGATTTGCAAAACATGGTTCATGGATTTACGTACGTTTATTGTTGCTCTTTGGCACACCATATAAAACTACTACGTAAACAGTGCCATGCGGTCGGATAAGGTAAAGATCCGGTAAAAATGAGTCATTATTTTTTCCTCAATTTAAGGTGAAATATGGAGTAATATTAACTACCTGAGATGGAGACTTCATTGACCTACGTTGTAACAGTTTTTCAGACCGATGTGTTTTAAGCCTCATGGACGTTTTTTGAGGCCCTCAGTTTCCATTAAGCATATAGCCTTTGAAATAAGCCTAATTATAATATAGTTTGTTAATAATATTAAACATTATTGTGTTAATATACTGTGTTTTCCTTTCTATGTCTGTTGTCCTCCCGCTTCTAGATGTCTTACGCAATATTTGGTCAAGGAATGAAGACAACTATAACAACTTACACCAATTATCCTTATTATACATGCCATATTATTTGTGGATACCTTTTGATGTAACCGTGTTTTTAATGCTGTGAGTTAAGTATTGGTTTATTTATAGGTATAGTTAAATAGTAATAGAATTCCTTTAGAAGTACGAAGAGTGAAAAACTCTTACAGATCAGAAAGTCTTGGGCTCAAATTTCAACGGTGGTAAATACGGTAGGCCTATATATATTTTCAATTTAAACTTATTAAATTTCATAAATTGTTGTTCTTTCCTTCAGCGTAGCAATCATTATAAGTTACTCTCTGGCAGGACCCCAAGCGTTTGCACAACTGCTCGGAATTCAGTAAGGTCTTAGATTATTATTATTATTATTTATTATTATCATTATTATTGTTATTATTATTTATTATTATCATTATTATTATTATTATTATTATTATTATTATTATTATTATTATTATTATTATTATTATTATTATTACTATTATTATATTTGGCCGGCTTCACTATTATTCTGGAAAATGCTATGTAAACAAAGGCGTTCTACCGGCAAAATATCTACTGTCTCTATTTTTATATGACCACTGTTATATTTGACAATCTTAGGAGAAAAATATGCAACCAATTTTTGATGATTTTAGTAAGTAAAGGAAGTCACAACCTGTACATGTCCGGAGTGCCCATCCCCTCTTTCTTGAGCGTTGGGGACTAGACTGTGTAGTGCTTTGAGGGATCACCACATAGCGAGTCTTTTCCCAGCATATATGGTGATACCTAGGCCTAATATTACTCCTTGGTAGAGAGAGACACAAACGCAGATAGTGTCTTGCCACAGCCAGTTTCGAACACATGATCGCTGTGACAAAACGCTTCCACTGCCAAACCTTTCGATTTAATACCTCATAACAATTGGAATGATAAGTAAGGCTTTTACTAAATTTTTTACGACCAAAAAAAAAAAAAAAAAAAAAAAAAAAAAAATAGAAAAAGGGAGTTTTACAAGTGCTACCATGCATTTTGGAATACTCTCTTTGCGTCTGATTATCATACAGTAATTTCTTCATCAATATCAATAAACGTTAGAGTCTTAACTTTTCTTCATCTCTCACCAAGTATATGACATACACATCGTGTGAACTTATTTTTTGATTTAGATTGTATTTATTTTTGCAGTAATAGGATAGTAACTTTGTGTTGCTGTATTGTTGGTTGTTGTTGCTATCCTTAGCATTCATTTCGTTTCATTTTTTAAAGGAATTATGGCATCGTGATTCCGTTTTTTGTCTGGATACTTGCTTTCAGTATCGCTATCTTTGGCGATATAATCAAGGTCACAATATCGATTCTAACTCTCTTCAAATGTAGCATACTCACAGCTGTGGTAGGTCATTATTTATTGTAATACGTGTAGCAGAGACAGATATTTTCATGCAATTATACATTTATTATAAGGATTTATTAAATGGATTGTAGTGGTGGTGATGATGAGAATAATGGAGATGATGATGAAAAGGTGATGGTATGATGGAGATGTTAATATTTCTTATGTTATTTTTATATATTAATTTAACTGGGTTCATGACTTAAAGTTCAGTGAACATATTTTGAGCCCCACCCACACATGCATATTTCTGTCGCAGTTACTTTTTTAAAATAGCATCTTAGTTTAAGTACCAGTACCTATTATTGTACTATTAACATTATATCGTACATTATATTTTTTTTCCCTAAAAGATATGGTGTTTGTATCATGTACCAGCAGTTTCTAAAATCTACTTTTTATAGTAGTTGAATTTTATTATAATTGTACCGTACTTATTTTAATTTCATCTATATATTTATGATAATTATTTCATGTGTGGAAAATGATTAAAACAAGAAAATATGATATTGATGATTGCGAGGATGAAGCTGGCGATAATAAAAATCATTTTAACAACGTATAAGATGCCGTGTATTTCACTATACAAATAAAAAATCATTATTATCCAAAACAATAATACTACTGTAATAATGATGATGATAATAATAATAATAATAATAGTGATAATGATGATGATAATAATAGTAATAATAATAGTAATAATAATAGTAATAATAATAATAATAATAATAATAATAGTGATAATGATGATGATAATAATAGTAATAATAATAGTAATAATAATAGTAATAATAATAATAATAATAATAATAATAATAATAATAATAATAATAATAATAATAATAATAATAATAATAATAATAATAATAATAATAATAATAATTTGTTGATTCAGGTGATAGTAACAATCGATGTCGGCGCGAAAATTGACAACCCAATTCATAATGATTTTAGTCATATGGGATCATCATTTCTCATGGGCACTGTTGCTTTAGGTATGTACTGATCAATATACATATAGGCCGAGTTTACAACCTATCGCTATCAAGGCGAGTATTATACCATCAGACCACAGGCATATACATACAAATGTATACATAATTTATTGTTGACTTGTATTTATTCCAGGTGGTGTTATAAATATATTACCAATACTGTACGTAAAAATTGAGCCTATTAAACAACAAGTAAGTTATTGAATATGTCATTTATTTATATATAGTGCTAGCTATTAAACATTTGCGCTAAGTTCCGCCACCTGGATACTGTTGCTAGAGTCTGGGACCTTAATAACGTCAAGCGTACGCAAATATGCATGTTTGTGGGACATGCGATGGCTTATAATAATAGAGCGCTCTTATTGGTATGTTGTTGGCACTCCAGATATGTCCTTTAACTGGAAGAAAAAACTGACCAACCAGAACAGGGCCAGGAATACGCACGCGCGTCTTTAACAAGCAGACGTGTTATTCCCATAGAGCTATTAAACAACTAGAGTGCTGACAAGATGGCGCAGCAATGCAGAGTTATGTATGTGTACCATCCAAGATGGCCGTCGTAGTAAAGCGCCACCTTCAGGCTTAGTATACATGTTGTTACATATTAATAAGCCCTCTGACTGACTATTATTTCATTAATGATAATGAGTAATGGTAATAACAAATTATTAAACTATTGTAGCCAAAACGAGGCCAAGTGGAGCATCTTATTCAAAAATAAAGTACCAAGGAATGAAA
>NW_022750884.1:370887-374196 GCF_011630105.1 Anneissia japonica
ATAAGAGACAGAGTCATATGGGATCATCATTTCTCATGGGCACTGTTGCTTTAGGTATGTACTGATCAATATACATATAGGCCGAGTTTACAACCTATCGCTATCAAGGCGAGTATTATACCATCAGACCACAGGCATATACATACAAATGTATACATAATTTATTGTTGACTTGTATTTATTCCAGGTGGTGTTATAAATATATTACCAATACTGTACGTAAAAATTGAGCCTATTAAACAACAAGTAAGTTATTGAATATGTCATTTATTTATATATAGTGCTAGCTATTAAACATTTGCGCTAAGTTCCGCCACCTGGATACTGTTGCTAGAGTCTGGGACCTTAATAACGTCAAGCGTACGCAAATATGCATGTTTGTGGGACATGCGATGGCTTATAATAATAGAGTGCTCTTATTGGTATGTTGTTGGCACTCCAGATATGTCCTTTAACTGGAAGAAAAAACTGACCAACCAGAACAGGGCCAGGAATACGCGCGCGCGTCTTTAACAAGCAGACGTGTTATTCCCATGGTTATTCCAGAAACGTACGCGTTTGCAACACTAAAATCTGTTATATCTGTAAAATCTGTATATATTTTGTCTGAGAATCAGCTAAAAACCGGTTAATTTCGATCAATCTCTCATTGAGAGCTAATAACTTGCCTGAGTCTTTTCGAAGTAATATTTTTTCAAGTTACTGCAAACAGTTATATGAGATTTAAGATGCTGCATTTTAAAATAATTATTGACGTTTTTCTTTTTATCACAGGTACGATGTTTCTTCTTTGCATCGTTTGCTGGATTAACAACATGCGCGATTTTTATTATATTGTGGTAAGTTGCTTAAATTTATTGCTATTAGATTAAATTGTTTTGTTTTGTTTTGTTTTTTTTTTTTGTTTCTTTTTTTTTTCTTACCTAGAGTGTTTAATTCTGATTAGAATGATGATGAGAACAATAAGGCACTGATAATAATTATATACATGACGATCGATGATGATGGATGATAATTATGCTATAATTATTCATTTATGGATTTAAAAATTCATGATGGAAATAATACTACAATGATAAGGTCAATGTGTTATCCTTAACAAACAATAAATTATTATTATGCAAGAAATGTATTCATAATTTTTTCTATCTCACTTGTGTCGTTCTAGGGTTGTATCTGTTCTTCATATTGTACCTCAAACCGATGCTCAATGTAGAGAAAACTTTTCACTGACATCTAACAAAAGTGGAACTTTAACAACATCACATCTACTAACAAATATCATCCCACCAGAAGACTGCTACAAATATACATTAAAGAGGTACGAATAGCAAAAGAAAAAAAAAAGTAAACATGTTTTGTTTTCCAGTTCCGACCAACTCTAAATATTGAAAAACTAGAGTCAAATCTTTATAGTAAAATTGTACGTTTTTATTTAAATCCAATGAAAAATTCTTAAACCAACCAAATCATACAACCCACCATCTAAAAAATGTTATCGTTACATTTTAAAATTATATATTGTCTCAAGAACATTAACATTTACAAGAACAGAAACAGCACCAAAAGTGAACTAAATCACTGTCGAGTCCTATTAGATAATATAACTTTGATAATATTATCAAATTGGTATGTGTATTTTCTAACAGGTCGGAAGAAAATGGACAAATTTCTACTGTTCCATTGACTGAGGTAGGTTTCCTGTTTTTGTTTGTACAGTAATACCACTTTTACTGTCTATGGGGATAGAGTGTTTAATCCATCCATCGCTTTTTATGATTAATATGTAACTGATTTTAGTTCAAATTGATACGTTACACACTGTATATGCTGACCACCCTTGATTGTTGGTCTTATAACTTTTACATACCGTATTTTATTCAATGATGTCAGAATAATGATTTCTCGGAGGCAAAGTGGGGGAATCAATGACTAAGTGAACGCTAGTGGGCGCAAGCTCGCAAAAAGGGTGATATGAGGTGAATTTTATCTACCTTAGCTTGATATTTTTTGCTTCGAACATTCTCAATTGAAGGCTACTAGGGGGACGATTTTAACGGGTGCGTGTGAGCCCCCTCCACGCATCCCTAGATATACGCCACTGTTTCGAAAACAGCGAGTAGAAAACAGAAGAAGGATTCTGTTTTAGCAACACACAGGATATTGTAAGTAACTTGTACCGCCGGGGTCTTTGGGCTCATGTCGTTGCATTATCGGTTTTTAAAGTTAATAATGTTAGATTTTCTTATGTTATATTATGATCTTATTTAGCTTAATATAATGATAATTGTGTCATTCTTTTGCAGATTATATTAGACTTTTTTCCAGAATACAGATGGGTTGGACGGATGACCCAAATTTTCATAGCTGTAAGCATAACAGTGTCATATCTTGCATTTGGATCCGCTTTAAAGAGTATGCGTAAGTAATCATTAACATAGTATTTCAACAAACCATAGACAAGTTGTATTGTGCCCTATTATGTAGATACACTCAGTCAATCAATTATAAGCTTTATTACATCAAGGACTTTTAACTGTTACCAGAATAGGAAGCTGGCTGGTTTAAGCACAATCTGCACATGCTCATATAAAACAAAACTTTCCTTAGCCACACTGCGTATCGGCTAGGCGTACAGCAGCTAGGCCTAGCTTATTGCTGCGAAGCAGGCAATTCATATTCTTGACAGAAATTTGACCTCTGAAAGGTCATTGTTTTTCAAAAAACAAGGGCCTAAGACGACTGAAAAGCGGAGTTTCCTTCTTTCGTTCTGCCGGGTAAAATCAATTACTTTAGGCGACGTTTGTAGACTAACCAACACCCGTACCAACGTCCGCATGTCGCGCTAGCCTAATCCTATTCTAGACTAGCTAGGATGGTATAGGCCTGCCTTGAAGGGACGAAGGTCCCAATGAAAAACAACGTCGCTCCTTGATAGCTAACATTGTCTATTTAACATCGCAATAATTCATTATTAGACCTATAGTTGTTTTTTGAATTGTACTCCACAAATCTCAGCCGATACCTCGCAACGTCTCGCATATATTGTCGTGACGTCATGGGCTCGCTGGTTCACACTTGCGATGTCTCGCACTTGTGATCAAATAACACGCTGGCTCGCACTTTGGCAACACTCTTTGGCAGTCAATTCGCCCCTAGAAAACCCGCCCTTGGAAACTTGCCCCATAAAAAAATGTACACTTCCTAGACCATGCAGTCTTCAAAATAAAAATTGTAACCTTTGGTAATCAACTACATTTTCCACATACATAGAAATATTTGAAACTTTATTAAAAAAAAACCTAAACC
>NW_022750884.1:374459-397661 GCF_011630105.1 Anneissia japonica
ACCCCGACCCCGACCCCGAGTCTAAAATTGCATTTCCTCTTGTGGGCAATCTTACAATTTGTTTTAAATTATTACCACTACAGAAAGATTTAATTTCAGTTCTATTAAAGTCTCCAGTGATCATAATTCCAGCTTGAGGTTTGTGGGTATGGATAATATCCACTGTTGACTCAATGTGTTCAATCGAAAGTTGCTGATGTGGAGATTCTGGGGTATATAAACACAGCCGATGATCAAATATGGCGCTGCCCTAGGTAGTTTGTGGTGAGACACTAATAACCAAATCATTTCAAGCTCTGGTGGTACTGATATAAAATCAAATATTTCGCATTGCAAGTTGTCCTTAACATATGCCACGACACCTCCGCCACGCTGATTAATTCTGCATTTGCTGAAGGCCATATATGATTTAATATTATTAATCGAAACGCTGGAATCGACAGTGAATCGAAAGCTGGCGATCCCACTTCGGTATCGAACGGCGAATCGAAGAATTTCGTCGGGAAGATACCACAGCAATGTCTTACCCGACGGAGTGACCGTCGACAACGACCTGGTCGCTTTATCGTATTGGATCATGAGTCCGTCGGATCGCATTTCCACCCACCAGCGTCGACGTTCGCTGACCAGACCGGCTGTGCGAACGTCGCCACCCAAACGGCGCTGCGTTTGCTGCGCAAACATTCTCGACTACGAAGCGGAAATTTTCGTCGTACACAAAAATGCTACGTCATTTGTACTTCACGAACACTGATAAATAGAACGAAGGTGACGCCACCGTCATCATTTACTCGCCAAGAACCGTACTGTAACTTTCTCAACACCCCTTTTCTGCACACGCCTCCACGTCACGTTGTCGATGATCGTACCGGTTCCGGTGTTTGCCGCCGTCGTGTTTCTTGCCTTCCTGAAAATCTCCATGTCGATATGTTTCGGAATTACCGACAGCTTGAGTCCGGGTCTGCTGGACACGAACACGAAACACCGGATCGTGGACACGTCGCTCAGCTTCTTCATGCCGGCCGCTGCGGTGATTACGTGTTTCGTGACAGGTTGGATTCCGGAGTTCATGGATCGCTCCGACGCCCTAGTAGTCGAGTACGTCTTGTGTTCGTTCGCCGGCGCCTACTTGAATCTTGTCTTGGACGGACTGTGGACCGACTCTTCCGTCGTGAGACGGGTTAACAGAGCATTGGATATCTACACCCTGGTCGCTCTGGTAGTCTGGCTTTGGCTACGCGAATCGTTTGGAAGGGAAGCGCCACCGACTGAAGAAATTCCTGGCGGTCATCTGCGCCAACTGTCTGCTGCCGGCGATCGTCCTCTCTCTGACGTACCACACGTGTTGTCCGGGAACCGGACTGTGCGAGACGCCGACCTTGGTCACCTGTGCATTCTTCGCCGTTCTCGTCACCTTCCAGATGGCATTGATGTTGGATGCGGTGAAGATGAAGTTCTGCTGTTCGTACGAAGAGAAGGAGAAGACGAAGACGGGAAAGAAGGTTGAGTTGATAAGCGAAAAGATTACGTTAGTCTGATTGATAAAAACAATAAATGAACAAAAAAGAAATTATACACCAGAAAATCGTATTATTTGTTTTTCTTTCTTTATTTATTGTGTCTCTTTTTACATAAACTAAGAAGAAGTGGAACGTATCGGATATTTGATATTCAACAGAAGGTTGACCGGTAAGCGTCTGAAGGGGACGCGGTCGTCGGCGAACATGCAGCACGTCCACTTGAGAGGTTCGTCCGCCCGCTCGTACAGCGTGATTTGATCGCAAAGTTTGAGCTTGCAATCTCGCCAGCGAAATTTTCACGACGCAGGTTCCGATCTCACGGTCACGATCCTATTCTTCGTCCTCAGCTTCTGGTCGTATATTCCGCAGGAACGTCGGAAGGCTTGCACGAGCCGAGATTCCTTCTCGGTCAGGATGAAGAGCGGCTTTAGCAGTCCTTCGTCGAACTCGTCGGCCCTAGCGCCGCCGGCCCAATCTCTTATCACCCTTCCCACGGACGCAAGTCCCTTCCTTATGCGGGCGTTGTGCGTCGACAGCACCACGTTGAACATGCGGACGTGGGTTGCCGGAACGTGAGCGATGAACATCTGGTCGAAGCACTTCGCCGATGCAAGACCGACCTCGTGAGCGTGACTCCTGAACGCTGCGATCACAGGAACGCGGGCGTCCGCATCGTTACCGAGTCGGTTGACGATCGCGGATTCCATGAACGGATACGGATCGTACCCAACCCTCTCGCCGAACGCGGCCGCCCGCACCGCGACTTTCCCTTTCGTCTCGAAGTCCGGAACTCGGTGAGGCCACGATAGCCGGCCGTTGGATCTCAAGGTCGGCACCGTCTGGAACGTCACGAGGGCGTCGTAACAGTACCTGACATCGTCTCCGTTGCAGGCGGCGATCCGGTGGTCGTAGTATTCGCGTTCGATGGCGTTCCGATCCAGAAAGAATTGCAACAGATCCAACGTCATGACCTGGCTGGAATCTTACGTCCGCTGGAGAAGGTTTCGAACGTTCGACGAAGGTTTCTCCGACGCTTGCGATCGCGACGAGAATGTCGTCCGGCGGGAGGACGTTCGTCGTTATATGGGCATGCAGGATAGATTCGACAGGTTGTGCGTGCGGTCCGTGTGCGGTCCGCGTGCGAAGCTCGAAGGATGCTCGACGAACCTTGCGAGAACGTGTTCCACCTCGTTCGCGACAAGAACGGACACGACAACCTGCTGCTGCTGTACCCGGAGCCGAGATCCGGCGGAAGGGCGATTCGGGAGATGAGCGTTCCTCCTGACATCGTGAGAGATCTCAGGAGAGCGTGGACAATGTAAAATCTCGACATGATAGTCGAGTACAACCTGCTCGCGAAGGAAAGTCCCAAAATCGTGGCGGAGTTCGTCGCCGTAAACGTGTTTCTAGAAAACAACAGATAAATGAGAGAACGTAAGAAAAATTTGCATTAGTTTCTATTATTCTTGGACACTCTACACAGTTGGTGAGATTTTAAATACAAAAGTTACCGGGACACGTCATGTCGTATGAAGAAAACGAAAAACTTCGGGAAAGCCAAGTCGTGGATTTCACGTACGGATCCGGCATTCTGAAAAGGATCGAGGATTTCTACAATCACGACAGGTTCGCATCGGTGGGTTTGCTGACGGGCGAAGGACAACTGCCACGACCTTTCGTTCTCGCTCGAAGGTATTCCAAGTGCCTTCCTCCGGTCGGCAGGTCCGACGACGGATCCTGGAGATGCTTCCGAGGCGTCGACGTGGCGCCGTCGGTCACGTCCGTGATGACGTTCGTGAATGAAGGCAACGCTAGGGGATACTCGGTGGCATCGCCGACCGTTCTCGAGCGGATGGTTAGGTCACGTGGCGACCTGACTTTCCGCAAAGTCTTCGACGGAAACCTGTTCGTGCACACGATACCTTTAGAAGTCGACGACTCGAGCCAACCGCAGTGGAGCGACGACGCGGCGTTGGATCTGGCCGAAAAGTTCCGTCGCGTTCTGTCCAGAGAGCTTGGCAACTTACCCGAAGAGCCGGACGTCTACTCAAGCGACGGCAGTGCCAAACTTTCGCTGCACGTGTACCAACGGCTTCCCTGATACGTCGACCTTTCCGGGTACGCTGCCGGTAAATCTCTGCGGCTGCCGTGATGTTGTAAGATGTCCGAAGGAAGACCGGTGAGGCGTCTGAGACGCGTCGGCGGCGACGGTTAGCTACACGTTCGTCAAGCGCTCGCGGATTACGACCATTCGCCTGGCGTGAATCGTAAACCGTACGATCGACCGGTGGTTCCGCCCAACCGACAGTTTCGAACGTCGAATGGTTTCGAGAAGTTGCTGTCAGAAGAGGATCTGTCGAGAATCGTGTCTGCCGTCGAACGTGCAACGTCCCTCCGAACGAAGCGCACAGTCAGGAGAGGAAATTTTCTCTTCTACCACACGGACGAGTGACACTGCCCGATGTCCGAACGACTTCATCGGTTTTGCAGGCAGAAGCTGCAGCACGAACTGGGTACCGGCGTGGTGAGGAGAAAGTGTTGGTCACCCGGCTGCCGTTACAAGATCGAGGACACGGTCATCGACACAACCCGACCGTCCACGTAGACGAGAGCGTCGTCCGACTCGTCGTGTCTGCGATCGCTGGGCACGGGAGGATAGCCGATGCTGATCTTGCCGCTCCACAGGTCGGTACGCATGTAAACTAGCAGGGATTTTCCTCCGCCCTTGTCGTACGTTGGTCCTTGAACCAGCACCTTGTGATCCCGATACACCGTTCGCGCGGCGACGTTCAAACAGTCGGTCTGGTCAGCGATCGTCGACGCTGGTGGGTGGAAATGCGATCCGACGGACTCACGATCCAATACGATAAAGCGACCAGGTCGTTGTCGACGGTCACTCCGTCGGGTAAGACATTGCTGTGGTATATTGCCGACGAAATTCTCCGATTCACCGTTCGATGCCGAAGTGGGACCGCCAGCTTTCGATTCACTATCGATTCCAGCGTTTCGACAGTGCATTCTTTAAAGGCTCTCTGCAGATGGACCATAATCTCGTTCAATCTGGACGTGACCATTTTACCCAACACTTTGAAAACGTACGTTCTGAACAGTAACCATGACGTAGCATTTCAGTACTCCATGGCGTGCCATTACCGAAGACAAGACCTTTTAGGATACATGTCATATTCAGCGAGTCATACATTATTTGTTTAATAAAATATTGTTAAACGAAAATACAGTTTCCATTATATTTTTATTATGTGCGTGTGTCTTTTAACAAAAGTGAATCAGTGCGAGAGATAAATCAAGAGATGTAAAACTAATTTTTTGTTTGTTCTCTTTGGTTCACTTTATTTTACATCGCAAACGCACAATATTCTGCCGGTGTCCGGCTCGTACACGGCACCGTCTAAACCGCAGCGTAAGCAGCATTCGTCCGTCAAGGGAACCGCCTCGGGATACCCGTTGAGAGCGGGAACGCAAGATCCTACGTCGCTGCCGACGGGAAGCAGTGCGATCCGAAGAGTCCGCACCCCTCGAAGTCGCGAGCGAGCTACCAGCGGGCGTTGTTGCCATTCAAGGTTTTCTTCGGGCGGCGGACGCTGCACAGGTTCAGCGAGATGCTTCTCTCGCAGCTGTCGCAACATCTCACGAATCGTGTCCCGTCCACCGCGATTTCCAAGCACGCGCGATTCCAGTTCGGGAGAATGCATGCTTTCTGGTAGAAAAACGGAGTGGCACCTTGGACGTAAACCGAACCTATCACCAGGTCGGAATCCACCTTCAAATGCGCGACCGCAAAGGAGTAGAAAGACGGAGAGAACAACAGCAATAACAGAAGCCGAAACGGCGAAACGCCTACCGTCCGTTCGATCGGGCTTTCAATCGATGCTACGTTCCGTGCTCGGCGTGGATGCGTCGCCAATACGTCTATCGCCTTGCCACCCACCAATCGCAGTTGGTCCTGAAGCGAAGGGGAAAAATGGCGCAAGGATTCCACATCCGGTTCGGGTCGCCGCCGACGTTATGCACAAGTGCGTTCTCGAATTTTTCCGAAAAACAGTTCTCGACAGAAGTTTGACGACGTCCGGAGGAGGGACTTCTCCGTAGAAATCTCGATCGACTTCATTCAAATCGGTCGCAAACATCGAAAACGCCGTAGTGGCGCGCGTGCAGACCTTCGACGACACGAGGCCACTCGTCTTCGAAGTCGTAGAGCACCGGGTTTTTCAACCAACTTTGTTCGTTCCTATAGTTTCGCCATCTTCCGTCTTCGCTTTTCCAGATTGAGATATCGCTGACGACGGCGATTGAGTTTGTTTTTTCGCTCGAGACGATGGAACAATCTTCGACCACGAAATCGACTGGAGCCTCGTTTATGACGAAGGTGCTTTTGACCTTACGCGGGATTCGGCCCCGTGGAATCTCGTTCAGAGCTCTCTCACTCACCGTCACTGCACCAACGAATTCTTGTTCCCGACGGCGGCGCCGAGCACCTTTCCGAACATCAGAAACTCCAGATTGTTGTCGGGCGTTCGACATTTGCACGCCTTGCACCAGAACCAACTGTACAATACGCAATTAATTTGTTGCCGTTGGGGCCGGCTAGAGGGTCGTTTGAACAAAGCAGCTGTCTTCTGTCTAAAGCATCCTAGTTTAAGTGCCGTAGAAAAATAGTTTATTGTTCAACACCGGACGTGTTTATAAAAAATGTACTTGCGCGCAGCTAGCAGAGTGGTCAGGGGAGTCAGGGGAAATCCCCGCCAGACACATGCGCTTTGATATGAAACTTCATCAATCATAGAACTTCAGGATTGGATAATTATGCTATATGCCGAGATTAACTATGAGTGGAAATACCACTCACAATATCTACGGCCATACTACGTTGAAAACACCGGTTCTCGTCCGATCACCGAATTTAAGCAACGTCGGTCCCGGTTTGTACTTGGATGGGTGACCGCCTGGGAATACCAGGTGTTGTAGACTTTTTTACATTTTTCTCCCAAATGGATTGATGTTTACTTATTGTTTATTAAAGATGTTTTTCTTTTTCTTTCTTTTTTTTTTTTCTTAACAGTTTCATTATGTACCGTATTTTGGCACGTTATAATCGTCAAGTTTTCACTAAAAGAAAAAATTGTGAGTGGTATTTCCACTCATAGTTAATCTCGGCATATAGCATAATTATCCAATCATGAAGCTCTATAATATATGACGTTTCGTATCTTTAAAATATGTGTTAACTCCCTTATTGAACCTCTTACCTTTTTAGTTAACAAATCACTCTCTTCAGGATGTTTTCCTTCAGTGTTTAAATCTGCTGTTATTAAACCTATTTTGAAAAAAACAATCTCTGGACAGTAACTTTTTTGAAAACTTCCGACCTATATCCAATCTTTCACTCATTGGCAAGCTCCTTGAGAAAATTGTTGCAAATCAATTTTTATCTTACCTATATAATTTTGAACTTCTCAATCCATTTCAATCCGCTTACAGAGTAGGTCATAGTACCGAAACGGCACTCACTAAGATTCATAATGACATTGTCTGTGCTTTTGATCGCAAGCGTGCTGTTGCCCCTGTAATGTTAGATCTTTCGTCAGCATTTGACACAGTTGATCACCAAATTCTTTTACAACGTCTTTCTGTTTATTACAAAGTTTCCGACACTGCTCTTAGTTGGTTTAAGTCCTATTTAGATGAACGGACCGAGTTTTTAGAGATAAATAACATTAAGCCTGCCCCAAAATATCTTGAATGCGGTGTTCCACATGGATCTATTCTGGGTCCCCTTCTCTTTTCTCTGTATATATCTCCCCTTACTGATTTAATAAAAAAAAACCTTAATTTACAATATCATTTATATGCTGATGATTTACAAATTTATATTGATTTTAGTCCCTCGGAATCTTATGAGATTATTGCCCGATTTGAAGATTGTCTTTGTAAAATATCATATTGGCTTTCTCATAACATGCTACGACTTAATCATACTAAAACTGAATTCATAATTTTCTGTACTAAACACCTTCGACCCAAAATTAATATTTCTTCACTTTCCTTTAATTCATGCACTATATTTCCTTCACATTCTGTTAAGAACTTTGGTGTTTTCTTTGATGAATCTCTTTGTTTTAATAACCATATAAGTCACATTACTAAAACTACTAACTTTCATCTACGCAATATTGCTAATATCAGAAAATATATTTCAAAACACACAGCTGCCGTATTAATAAATGCATTGGTCACACCCCATCTGGATTATTGCAACTCCCTTTTCTACTTGTTACCAAAAACTGCGATAAATCGCCTTCAACGTCTTCAAAATTCAGCTGCACGTATTCTGACTCTTACTTCTAGACGCTCACATATATCACCGGTAATTTATCATTTACATTGGCTCCGTATTGAATCTCGTATCAAATACAAAATCCTGCTTTAACGTTCAAAGCACTATTTTACAAACAACCCACTTACCTTGTTAAACTCATTCATGCGTATGCCCCACCTACTTGTCTCCGTTCTTCTGATAAAAATCTTTCAGTTGTTCATAGGATTAACACCAAAACCTTTGGTTCTAGATCATACTCATTTTCCGCAGCATCCCTTTGGAACTCATTGCCCAAACATATTATCCAATGACCGTCAGTTGCTATTTTTAAGACAAAACTTAAGACGCACCTTTTTACCATCTAAATGTTAAGCGCCTTTGATTTTTACTTCGGTATAGTTGAAATTGGCGCTATATAAATTATTATTATTATTATTATTATTATTATTATTATTATTATATCAACGCCCACTTGTCTGGCGGGGATTTCCACTGACTCCTCTGACCACTCTGCTAGCTGCGCGAGTACATTTTTTACAAACACGTCCGGTGTTGAACAATAAACCAACCATTTTTCTACTACACTTAAACTTGGATGCTTTAGACAGAAGAAGACTGCTGTTTTGTTCAAACGACCCTCTATCCGGCCCCAACGGCAACGAATTAATTGCGTATTGTTGATATGAACAAAGTAGACCTACCCGTATGATTTTTAAGGTATGAGAGTGGAATTTCCAGGCACTTAGTGGTCCATATTCTCAAAATGTTTGAACCTCAACCCCAACTATGTGGGCCCGAGGTCGTGTGGACTCTCACGCACCGCTACTTTAGAATTTAGAAAATAGTTGACGATTATAACGTGGCAATATACATAATGAAACTGTTAAGAAAAAGAAAAACATTTTTAACGGTAAGTAAACATCAAGCTATTTGGGAGGGAAAATGTATAAAATTCTACAGCACCCGGTATTCCCAGGCGGTCACCCATCCAAGTACTAACCGGGCCAGACGTTGCTTAAATTCGGTGATCGGACGAGAACCGGTGTTTTCAACGTAGTATGGCCGTAGACATGTGTGTGTGTGGTATTTCAACTCATAGTTAATCTCGGCATATAGCATAATTATCCAATACTAAAGCTCTATGATTGATGAAGTTTCATATCAACGCGCGCATGTCTGGCGGGGATTTCCTCCGACTCCCCTGACCACTCTGCTGCGCGAGTACATTTTTTACAAACACCGGTGTTAAACAATAAACCAAACATTTTACTACGGCACTAACTAGGATGCTTTAGACAGAAGAAGACTGCCGTTTTGTTCAAACGACCCTCGAACCGGCCTAACACCAACGAATTAATTGCGTATTGTTGATATGAACATATAGTACCTGTATGATTTTGAAGGTATGAGAGTGGAATTTCCGGGCACTTAGAGGTCCATATTCTCGAAATGTTTGCACCTCAGCCGCAACTATGTGGGCCCGAGGTCGTGTGGACTCTCACGCACCCGTACTTTAGAATTTAGAATATAGTTGACGATTATAACGTGGCAATAAACATAATGAAACTGTTATGAATAAGAAAAACATTTTTAACGGTAAGTAAACATCAAGCCATTTGGGGGGGGGGGGAGAATGTAAAGATCTACCGCACCCGGTATTCCCAGGCGGTCACCCATCCAAGTACTAACCGGGCCCGACGTTGCTTAACTTCGGCGATCGGACGAGAACCGGTGTTTTCAAAATAGTATGGCCGTAGATATTGTGAGTGGTATTTCCACTCATAGTTAATCTCGGCATATAGCATAATTATCCAATCATGAAGCTCTATAATAGATGACGTTTCATATCAACGTGCACTTGTCTGGCGGGGATTTCCCCTGACTCCCCTGACCACTCTGCTAGCTGCGCGAGTACATTTTTTACAAACACGTCCGGTGTTGAACAATAAACCAACCATTCTTCTACGGCACTTAAACTAGGTTGCTTTAGACAGAAGACTGCTGTTTTGTTTAAACGACCCTCTATCCGGCCCCAACGGCAACGAATTAATTGCGATATTGTTGATATAAACATAGTAGACCTACCCGTACGATTTTTAAGGTATGAGAGTGGAATTTCCTAGCACTTAGTGGTCCATATTCTCAAAATGTTTGCACCTCAGCCCCAAATATGTGGGCCCGAGGTCGTGTGGACTCTCACGCACCGCTACTTTAGAATTTAGAAAATAGTTGACGATTATAACGTGGTAATATACATAATGAAACTGTTAAGAAAAAAAACACCTTTTTAACAGTAAGTAAACATCAAGCCATTTGGGTGGAAAAATGTAAAAAGTCTACAGCAACCGGTATTCCCAGGCGGTCACCCATCCAAGTACTAACCGAGCCCGACGTTGCTTAAATTCGGTGATCGGACGAGAACCGGTGTTTTCAACGTAGTATGGCCGTAGACATGTAAGTGGTATTTCCAGTCATAGTTAATCTCGGCATATAACATAATTATCCAATCCTAAGGCTCTATGATTGATGAAGTTACATATCAACGCGCGCATGTCTGGCGGGGATTTTCTCCAACTCCCCTGACCACTCTGCTGCGCGAGTACATTTTTTACAAACACCGGTGTTGAACAATAAACCAACCATTTTACTACGACACTAACTAGGATGCTTTAGACAGAAGAAGACTGCAGTTTTGTTCAAACGACCCTCGAACCTGCCTAACACCAACGAATTAATTGCGTATTGTTTATATGAACATATAGTACCTGTATGATTTTTAAGGTATGAGAGTGCTATTTCCGGGCACTTAGAGGTCCATATTCTCAAACATTTTTGCACCTCAGACCCAACTATGTGGGCCCGTGGTCGTGTGGACTCTCACGCACCCTTACTTTAGAATTTAGAATAGAGTTGACGATTATAACGTGGCAATATACATAATGAAACTGTTATGAATAAGAAAATATTTTTAACGGTAAGTAAACATCAAACCATTTGTGGAGAAAAATGTAAAAAGTCTACAGCACCAGGTATTCTTAGGCGGTCACCCATCCAAGTACTAACAGGGCCCGACGTTGCTTAAATTCGGTGATCGGACGGGAGCCGGTGTTTTCAACGTAGTATGGCTGTAGACATGTGAGTGGTATTTCCACTCATAGTTAATATCGGCATATAGCATAATTATCCAATCCTGAAGCTCTATGATTGATGACGTTTCATATCAACGCGCACTTGTCTGGCGGAGATTTCCCCTGACTCTCCTGACCACTCTGCTGCGCAAGTACATTTTTTAGAAACACCGGTGTTGAACAATAAACCAACCATTTTACTACGGATCTAGGATGCATTAGACAGAAGAACACTGACGTTTTGTTCAAACGACCCTCTAGTCGGCCCCAACGGCAACGAATTAATTGCGTATTGTAGCGTTGGTTCTGGTGCAAGGCGTGCAAATGTCGAACGCCCGACAACAATCTGGAGTTTCTGATGTTCGGAAAGGTGCACGGCGCTGCCGTCGGGAACAAGAATTCGTTGGTGCAGGTGACGGTGTGTGAGAGAGCTCTGAATGAGATTCTACGAGGCCGAATCCCGCGTAAGGTCAAAAGCATCTTCGTCATAAAGGAGGCTCCGGTCGATTTCGTGGTCGAAGATTGTTCCATCGTCTCGAGCGAAAAACGAACTTGATCGCCGTCGTCAGCGATATCGCAATCTGGAAATGCGAAGACGGAAGATGGCGAAACTATAGGAACGAACAAAGTTGGTTGAAAATCCCGGTGCTCTTCGACTTCGAAAACGAGTGGTCTTGTGTTGTCGGAGGTCTGAATGCGCGACACAACTTGTAGTTTTCGATGTTTGCGACTGATTTGAAAGAAGTCGATCGAGATTTGTACGGAGAAGTCCCTCCTCCCGACGTCGTCGAACGTTCCGTCGAGAACGGTTTTTCGGAAAAATTCGAGAACGGATTTGTGCATAACGTCGGTGGCGACCCGAACCGGATATGGAATCCTTGCGCCATTTTTCCCCTTCACTTCAGGACCAACTGCGATTGGTGGGTGGCAAGGCGATAGACGTATTGGCGACGCATCCACGCCGAGCACGGAACGTAGCATCGATGCAAAGCCCGGTCGAACGGACGGTAGGCGTTTCGCCGTTTCGGCTTCTGTTATTGCTGTTGTTCTCTCCGTCTTTCTACTCCTTTGCGGTCGCGCATTTGAAGGTGGATTCCGACCTGGTGATCGGTTCGGTTTACGTCCAAGGTGCAACTCCGTTTTTCTACCAGGAAGCATGCATTCTCCCGAACTGGACTCGCGTGTGCTTGGAAATCGCGGAGGACGGGACCCGATTCGTGAGATGTTGCGACAGCTGCGAGAGAAGCATCTTGCTGAACCTGTGCAGCGTCCGCCGGCCGAAGAAAACCTTCAATGGCAACAACGCCCACTGGAACCTCGCTCCCGACTTCGAGGGGTGCGGACTCTTCGGATCGCACTGCTACTTTCCCGTCGGCAGCGACGTAGGATCTTGCGTTCCCGCTCTCAACGGGTATCCCGAGGCGGTTCCCTTGACGGACGAATGCTGGTTACGCTGCGGTTTAGACGGTGCCGTGTACGAGCCGGACACCGGCAGAATATTGTGCGTTTGCAATGTAAGATAAAGTGAACCAAAGACAGCAAACAAAAATTGGTTTTACATCTCTTGATTTATCTCTAGCACTGATTCACTTTTGTTAAAAGACACACACACACATAATAAAAAAAAATAATGGAAACCGTATTTTCGTTTAACAATATTTTATTAAACAAATAATGTATGACTCGCTGAATATGACATGTATCTTAAAAGGTCTTGTCTTCGGTAATGGCACCTACGCCATGGAGTACTGAAATGCTACGTCATCGTTACTGTTCAGAACGTACGTTTTCAAAGTGTTGGGTAAAAGGGTCACGTCCAGATTGAACGAGATTATGGTCCATCTGCAGAGAGCCTTTAAAGAATGCACCGTCGAAACGCTGGAATCGATAGTGAATCGAAAGCTGGCGATCCCACTTTGGCATCGAACGGCGAATCGGAGAATTTCGTCGGGAAGATACCACAGCAATGTCTTACCCGACGGAGTGACCGTCGACAACGACCTGGTCGCTTTATCGTATTGGATCGTGAGTCCGTCGGATCGCATTTCCACCCACCAGCGTCGACGTTCGCTGACCAGACCGGCTGTGCAAACGTCGCCGCGCGAACGGTGTATCGGGATCACAAGGTGCTGGTACAAGGACCAACGTACGACAAGCGTGGAGGAAAATCCCTGCCAGTTTACATGCGTACCGACCTGTGGAGCGGCAAGATCAGCATCGGCTATCCTCCCGTACCCAGCGATCGCGGACACGACGAGTCGGACGACGCTCTCGTCTACGTGGACGGTCGGGTTGTGTCGATGAAAGTGTCCTCGATCTTGTAACGGCAGCCGGGTGACCAACACTTTCTCCTCACCACGCCGGTACCCAGTTCGTGCTGCAGCTTCTGCCTGCAAGACCGATGAAGTCGTCCGGACATCGGGCAGTGTCGCTCGTCCGTGTGGAAGAAGAGAAAGTTTCCTCTCCTGAATGTGTGCTTCGTTCGGAGGGACGTTGCACGTTCGACGGCAGACACGATTCTCGACAGATCCTCTTCTGACAGCAACTTCTCGAAACCATTCGACGTTCGGAACTGTCGGTTGGGCGGAACCACCGGTCGATCGTACGGTTTACGATTCATGCCAGGCAAATGGTCGTAATCCGCGAGCGCTCGACGAACGTGTAGCTGACCGTCACCGCCGACGCGTCTCAGACGCCTCACCGGTCTTCCTTCGGACATCTTACAACATCCCGGCAGCCGCAGAGATTTACCGGCAGCGTACCCGGAAAGGTCGACGTACCTCATCTCGGGGTACACCTGCCGCAAGGACGTCATCATCGAAGAGAGAGCGGCCATGTTCCTGATCTGTCGGGGAAGCCGTTGGTACACGTGTAGCGAAAGTTTGGCACTGCCGTCGCTTGAGTAGACGGCCGGCTCATCGCGTAAGTTGCCAAGCTCTCTGGACAGAACGCGACGGAACTTTTCGGCCAGATCCAACGCCGCGTCGTCGCTCCACTGCGGTTGGCTCGAGTCGTCGACGTCTAAAGGTATCGTGTGCACGAACAGGTCTCCGTCGAAGACTTCGCTAAAAGTCAGGTCGCCACGTGACCTAACCATCCGCTCGAGAATGGTCGGCTATTCCACCGAGTATCCCCTAGCGTTGCCTTCATACACGGACGTGACCGACGGCGCCACGTCGACGCCTCGGAAGCATCTCCAGGATCCGACGTTGGACGTGCCGACCGGAGGAAGGCACTTGGAATACCTTCGAGCGAGAACGAAAGGTCGTGGCAGTTGTCCCTCGCCTGTCAGCAAACCCACCGATTCGAACCTGTCGTGATTTTAGAAATCCTCGATCCTTTTCAGAATGCCGGATCCGTACGTGAAATCCACGAGTTAGCTTTCCGGAAGTTGTTCGTTTTCTTCATACGACATGACGTGTCCCGATAAGTTTTATATTTAAAATCTCACCAACTGTGTAGAGTGTGCAAGAATAATAGAAACTAATGCAAATTTTTCTTACGTTCTCTCATTTATCTGTTGTTTTCTCGAAACACGTTTCCGGCGACGAACTCCGCCACGATTTTGGGACTTTCCTTCGCGAGCAGGTTGTACTCGACTATCATGTCGAGATTGTACATTATCCACGCTCTCCTCAGATCTCTCACGATGTCCGGAGGAACGCTCATCTCCCGAATCGTCCTTCTGCCGGATCTCGGTTCCGGGTACAGCAGCAGCAGGTTTTCGTGTCCGTTCTGCTCGACCACCACCTTGTCGCGAACGAGGTGAAACACGTTCTCGCAAGGTTCGTCGAGCATCCCTCGAGCTTCGCACGCGGACCGCACGCACAACCTGTCGAATCTATCCTGCATGCCCATATAACGACGAACGTCCTCCCGCCGGACGACATTCTCGTCGCGATCGCAAGCGTCGGAGAAACCTTCGTCGAACGTTCGAAACCTTCTCCAGCGGACGTAAGATATCAGCCAGGTCACGACGTTAGATCTGTTGCAATTCTTTCTGGATCGGAACACCATCGAACGCGAATACTACGACCGGAGGAAGGCACTTGGAATACCTTCGAGCGAGAACGAAAGGTCGTGGCAGTTGTCCTTCGCCCGTCAGCAAACCCACCGATGCGAAGCTGTCGTGATTGTATAAATCCTCGATCCTTTTTAGAATTCCAGATCCGTATATTTATTGTTCGTTAAAGATGTTTTTCTTTTTCTTTCTTTTTTTTCTCTTAACAGTTTCATTATGTACTGTATTTTGGCACATTATAATCGTCAACTTTTCACTTAAAAAAAGGATCTGTGCCTTGCACTGAGCAGTAGGGCTACTACTAGTGTATGGTGTAGCCTTCTAATACAGTGTTCGGGTGGTGTCTTAACAAATGTAATGAAAACATATGCGATATTCTTGCCTATTTATTGTGGCGCATGCACGATTTCGCGGTAGGAGTGCGTGAGAGTCCACACGACCTTAGGCCCACCATATTTGGGGCTGAGATGCAAACATTTTGAGAATATGGACCTCTAGAAGTGCCCGGAAATCGCACTCTTATGCCTTAAAAAATCATACAGGTACTATGATTCGAGGGTCGAAATCCCCGCCAGACATGCGCGCGTTGATATGAAACGTCATCAATCATAGAGCTTCAGGATTGGATAATTATGCTATATGCCGAGATTAACTGTGAGTGGATATACCACTCACATGTCTACGGCCATACTACGTTGAAAACACCGGTTCTCGTCCGATCACCGAATTTAAGCAACGTCGGGCTCGGTTAGTACTTGGATGGGTGACAGCCTGGGAATACCGGGTGCTGTAGACTTTTTACATTTTTCCCTCCAAATGGCTTGATGTTTACTTAAATTTTGAATTATAGTGACGTTCACTTTAACTCAGGGTTGACTTCTCCCTGGTATCCGAGCTTATTAGCTCCACAAAAAATATAAATAGCAGGTACTTGTAAAAAGGTTTCCATCCAAATAATGCAATATTGATTACATCACAGCCGTTCACTGGATGATTATTGGCATACATTCAGGCCTACCATTTTTATTATAAAATAACAGGCAAACAAATTGTTCTTATCTCACCCGCAATGTCTGTAGGCTGGTATAACGTAGGCATGGAACCTGATATTGTTGTCTGTAATACAACATATATTCACTCTGGACTAACATGTCCTTTCCCTGCTATCTCACAAGCCATTCTCCAAACCCCCTTCATCCAGTTCCAACCAACACCCCACCAAAAATTGTATATCTCATTACTATTCATGCACTCCCATCCAATCAGTGCTTCACACCACTAACCTAATCTCATTTGCATCTCTGCACTCATTTGCATTACCTCACTTATATTCATTTCTCATTCAGCCAATCAGTAAATCACACACCAAGTTTCTTAAAGAATACTTACCTCATTACCATATTTGACTGAAGACTAGCTGCTGTGTGTAAAAGTAAGGTTAGTGGTTCAAAGAAAATACTTACTTATAAACTAAAATAGATGTCACTTGTGACACTTACTCCCCTTCTCAAGAAAAATGTATACACATTTTCTCTGACTCTCAAAATTATTTACAATCGACTCAGATAGTCTGCACCAATGTTATCGCAGCCTTTAATGGCCTCTATGTGAAACCTATATGGTTGAAGTGCCAAAGCCCAGCGCATGATGCGACCGTTCGCTAGTTTAGCTTTCTGCATGAAAACAAGGGGTTTCTGTATTCCCCAAACAAAACTAAAATAGATGCCACTTGTGACAACGTAGCATTTTTGTGTACGACGAAACTTCCTGCTTCGTAGTCGAGAATGTGGCAGGAGAACGAACGCGGAACGATGGTGACGATGAGGTCGGCCGTAACCGATTCGAGCGAGAGGCTTCATCGACTGACGATACACCGTTCGCGCGGCGACGTTCGCACAGCCGGTCTGGTCATCGGACGTCGACGCTGGTGGGTGGAAATGCGATCCGACGGACTCACGATCCAATACGATAATGCGACCAGGTCGTTGTCGACAGTCACTCCGTCGGGTAAGACATTGCTGTGGTAGCTTCCCGACGAAATTCTCCGATTCGCCGTTCGATGCCGAAGTAGGATCGCCAGCTTTCAAATCACTATCGATTCCAGCGTTTCGATTGTGCATTCTTTAAAGGCTCTCTGCAGATGGACCATAATCTCGTTCAATCTGGACGTGACCCTTTTACCCAACACTCTGAAAACGTACGTTCTCAATAGTAACGATGACGTAGCATTTCAGTACTCCATGGCGTAGGTGCCATTACTGAAGACAATACCTTTTAGGATACATGTCATATTCAGCGAGTCATACATTATTTGTTTAATAAAATATTGTTAAACGAAAATACGGTTTCCATTATTTTTTTTTATTATGTGTGTATTTCTTTTAAAAAGAATGAATCAGTGCAAGAGAAAAATCAAGAGATGTAAAACTTATTTTTGTTTGTTCTCTTTGGTTCACTTTATTTTACATCGCAAACGCACAATATTCTGCCGGTGTCCGGCTCGTACACGGCACCGTCTAAACCGCAGCGTAACCAGCATTCGTCCGTCAATGGAACCGCCTCGGGATACCCGTTGAGAGCGGGAACGCAAGATCCTACGTCGCTGCCGACGGGAAAGTAGCAGTGCGATCCGAAGAGTCTGCCCCCCTCGAAGTCGGGAGCGAGGTACCAGCGGTCGTTGTTGCCTTTGAAAGTTTTCTTCGGCCGGCGGACGCTGCACAGGTTCAGGGAGATGCTGCTCTCGTAGCTGTCGCAACATCTCACGAATCGGGTCCCGTCCTCCGCGATTTTCAAGCACGCGCGATTCCTGTTCGGGAGAATGCATGCTTCCTGGTAGAGAAACGGAGTGGCACCTTGGACGTAAACCGAACCGATCACCAGGTCGGAATCCACCTTCAAATGCGCGACCGCAAATGAGTAGAAAGACGAAGAGAACAACAGCAATAACAGAAGCCGAAACGGCGAAACGCCTACCGTCCGTTCGATCGGGCTTTGCATCGATGCTACGTTCTGTGCTCGGCGTGGATGCGTCGCCAATACGTCTATCGCCTTGCCACCCACCAATCGCAGTTGGTCCTGAAGTGAAGGGGCAGAATGGCGCAAGGATTCCACATCCGGTTCGGGTCGCCGCTGACGTTATGCACAAGGGCGTTCTCGAAATGTTCCGAAAATCCGTTCTCAACGGATCGTTCGACGACGAGGCGGGACTTCTCCGTACAAATCTCGATCGACTTCATTCAAATCGGTCGCAAACATCGAAAACCACAAGTTGTGGCGCGCGTGCAGACCTCCGACGACACGAGGCCACTCGTCTTCGAAGTCGTAGAGCACCGGGTTTTTCAACTAACTTTGTTCGTTCCTATAGTTTCGCTATCTTCCGTCTACGCATTTCCAGATTGAGATATCGCTGACGACGGCGATCGAGTTCGTTTTTTCGCTCGAGACGATGGAACAATCTTCGATTACGAAATCGACCGGAGCCTCCTTTATGACGAAGGTGCTTTTGACCTTACGCGGGATTCGGCCTCATGGAATCTCGTTCAGAGCTCTCTCACTCACTGTCACCCGCACCAACGAATTCTTGTTCCCGACGGCGGCGCCGAGCACCTTTCCGAACACCAGAACCTCCAGATTGTTGTCGGGCGTTCGACGTTTGCACGCCTTGCACCAGAACCAACGGTGGACGCAATCGAACCTCGTCCAGAAATCTCTCTCCATGTCGTACACGTAACCCTATTTCTCTGCTTGGCTTCGTTCCATCTGTTCGCCGAGCACGTCGATTAAGTCGGCCGGCGCCCCCCTCCTGTCCTTTCCTCCGACGAACACCAGGAACCTGTCGCGGTAGCAGAGCATCTGCAGTTTCGACCGACGGCACGAGCGCGGCATCGTGGTGATCCGTGTCCACTTCTGCACGCCTTTTTTCTGCAACGTATCCAAACTGCACTTGGCCACCGAGAAATCGTCCTCGAAGCAGACGTACAGAGCGGAATCGCTAGAGCACCCCAACACTCCCAACGTGCGTTCGTGGTCTCCCGACAGCACCAACCTGGTAGTGTTCAAGGCGGTTTCATGCGCACTATATTGGGACAATAAGTGTTTTCAACGCGCCTTTCATATATTTACGCACCACAAGCCTCGAACGAACACACTCATGTCGCGACTGGGATCGTGCGAGCCTAGCGGAACTGCATTTTTTGGTACATAGTAGAATTGTGCTAAAAATAATATACGAGTATAATATCCCCCCATCCATGTTTTGTTTGTCTAATTATTATATCAGCTACTAAACAAAATGTTTGCAATGCATGAATTTATATAAAAATCATGAATTTTAACGAGAAAAGTAAGGCCGATCTACAGTAAAAATGGAAACAAACAACGCCCTAACTCCGTAAATGTCAATATCGCTAAACATGGTCGTAATTATCGTCGTTGTACAAAATTGTGCAATTTTTCTGGATGTTATCGTTGGTCGCCAATGAACAATCAGTGTCTGTTCTTGTATTCTGTGAAATATTGGCCTGACAACTTTTTCCGATTTAAAAAAAATTTCGATTGAAAACAGCAAATATTTTGGCTTTACTGGGCGTTCTTGACAACTCCACGGGCTCATACGCGCAATTTTACGCGTTGGCTATACATGCGCTAGGCCTAGATTGAGGCCTAGATTTTATTGGGGTTTTGGATAGGCTTTGCTGCATTAATGTTGTTAAATGTTAAAATTATAATTGTATAATATTTATATTATTTTTATTCAGCTAATATATAATAAATACAGGCTTACATTGAATAACATTTTATATTTTGATGGCAATAATTAGGATGGCTCTAAAATAAAGAAAATTTAAAATATAAATGAATGTAAACAATGATCCAATATTCATCTGTGAAAATAGCCAGTATCATTTACAATCATCATTCTTCTTACACTTCAGTTTACAAATAGACACAAACATTATGTTCTACATGTTATATTTTTAATGAACAAAATAAACCTTTAAAAATACAAGAATCCAAATTAAACCGAAAGGTCCACTGATTAATCTCGGATACAGATAGAATAAAGTTTAGGGATTCAATACTTTGATATTAATTATGACATCATCAGGAATCCAAATTAAAGGTATGCACTCAGCTTAATACTGACAGTTATTTTTGTAGAAATTGCTATTGCACTTTGTAAGTAGAAAATTCAATATATTCACACTATATTATAGTACTGCACAACAAAATATTTTATTGCGCTTTGTGTTAATATGTGCAGTAATTAGTGTGTAAATTTATTTTCACAAAAAGGGTATGGGGTTTTGAACAATCTGTTCTCAATAGTAAGTTGCTTCAGAGAAAATATAAATTTCCCATTATCTGTCCCAGGTCTCTTCAAAAATACAAACAAAACTGTCTGTAACAGCAGGAATGCAGAGACAAAATGACGAGTTCATCTGTTCATCTGTTTCCATGTAGCTTGCATATCGATTAAAACCCGATAGATGTAAACATATCTCACCATAGTATCTGATTTTCATCCTGCGTCGTAACAATTAAAGAAGCCGAAAAGATAAATATAAATATATTTTAATTAGGCAATACATAACAATATAATTCAATCTAGGCAATGGAAAGTAAAAAAGTGTTAATTATATTGTGTGCTCACTTTTCCCTTGGTTTCGATGTGGTACAAAGGGCGTAAGAGTTTTATTATTATTATTATTATTATTATTATTATTATTATTATTATTATTATTATTATTATTATTATTATTTCATAATAGTTTGGGAATACAAGTACAGTAACATTCCAAAACATAAAAATAAAAAAATAAACACCATACTTTGAAAAAAAGGGGCAACATTTAAAAATGGACAAACAAGTTAATGCTTAGGAAGACTGGTGGTTGCTAATAGTAAAGGTCTCCCAACAACATAACCAAAACGGATATCAATGAAAATACAACATTTGATACTGTATTTAAGAACATGCGATATGATTTATAAACCGTCTCGACGTCGCCGACAATTGTCGGAAGACGAACGTCGTCTCCCGCCCGTGCCAGTAAAGGTGAAGAAGAAGTCGAATATCGTATGGGTTAATCATAGGCTTCAAAAGTTTGTATTTCTTTTTTTAGTCACAATTTGTACTTGTTAAAATTCTGTAAATCCTGTTTCCCACTGCAATAAGTACTTGAAAACACTACTCACGCTGCAGAATTAGGTCTGTCTCTTGGTCAAATTACTGTTTAAATATTGCCGGTCTTAAATGACCTTTATGTCCACGATCTGTGATATAACCCTATTAAAACCATATTTGATTGCATAATGATTGAAAGATGTCTTTTACTTACAATTTAATACTCTTTAATCAAACACACCGTCCCCCTCTCAATATTTTTTTAAATTACATTAGGTCTGGCATAAGATTGTGTGTAACACTTTCCAATGTGATAAAAGCAATATCTGTGATCTTATATTTTAATTTATAGCCACCATCCTGTTATCAATCAATCAATCATTTATTAGAACATACACCTTTAGATCGGTGGCACTCAAAATCATTTGGTGCGTTCAAAGTGAATTAAAATTTTTAGCTACAAGTACAAAAAAAAAATTAAAAAAATTACGAAACAAAGCAAGGGAATCTTAAGTAAAAATGAAATAAACACAAGTGAGTAGTGCTGCTGACGAGGCAAGTAGCTTCCCGAAAAACATGACAAGGAAATACAACCTGCCTTGCCTGCCACAAATTTCGAAGGGCCACCTGTACCACCAACAAACTCAACAATAATGTTAAGGCAAACAAAATTAATTAGTTACAAAAAAAAAAAGGAAAAGACAGTAATACAAATACTTAATCTACGATAAAGTTTGCAAGTGCTTCAATTCAGATCTTTTTCTCCACGCTCGTTTTCCATAACTTTTACAAAATTCATCAAAGTATTTCTCTACTTCATTTGTCATGGAAAGAGCAGTGGAGCCTTGGACGTAGCTTAATTTAATATCAATATTAGCACTTAAAAATTGATCCCAAACATCGATGTTATGACTACTTAATTTATATTCAAGTTTATTTAACTCCTCTAAACGTATGTTTAGGAGAGCGGGACAAGAGAATAAGAAGTGTCTTTGTCTTCTTCATTATTTGTATTGCAAAGAGTACATAAGCCATTCTTGTCTTCAGACCATCTAGAAATTCTACTATCAAGGGGCAATGTATTGGAGCGAAGTTTTAAATTTCAATGATACACCTTCGAAATCCAATTTATTTAATAGATAATTTTCTAATTTAATTGTATCTTTAAGAGAGGCCTTACTTTCAATGTCCTCTCTCCAGTTTTCAAAAAGAAAACTGGAAAGAACAGTAAGCCAATTAAAGTGTGATGAGATAATGGAGGCACAATACCTTTCATTAAGAAATACAGAAAATTGATGTGAAAATTTGTGGTTTACATTCAATAAATTGTATTTATTCAGGCAAAGTAACCAAACTTATATTTTTATTTGTTTCAGGTCGTTGGATTTTATATGGCAGCCAATTCCAGCAGTCCATAACAAGCTTGTTTTTGCTGTACCTACACTGTACATTTTCATCCTGAATTAATTTTGTAATCACATTTTAAATCAGTGAGCTTCTGTGTTAACATTTTTCACAGGTGCCTTTTTATCAGGCATTTAACCAAAGAGACATGTACAAATAGGCTAGAATAGCAATTTTTGGACCAGTTCTCTAAATTTCATCTGTTATTGAGTGCACAAAGTTACCGATACAAGTTTTATACATATTTTACTGTATGTACAATATAAACAATAAACTATCCTATTGTGGGAGGCACATTTATAAACCAAAAAAGTGGTAAAATATTTTGATAATATTATTATACAGTGAAAGCACTTCATTTATATCATGTTTTTGCACAGTACATAAATCAGATAGTTTTTTTACAGAACGTAGTATCTGATCAGTACAAGTAACAAAGTATAATAAAAGTAAACAATCAGTAAGTCTTAATATCTAATACCTTAGTGTCCAAATGAAAAGTCAATAAATAATAGACTTGACTTTTGTTTACTGGTGTAGGCATCAATACAAATTTGTTTCTTGAAAAATGATACATTGTCTTTAAAAAGTAGTCGAAAGTTTTATATGTTCCCAATATTGTTTTTTGATTGAAGTGCAATGTTAATGCCCAATATTATTATTTT
>NW_022750884.1:397674-400786 GCF_011630105.1 Anneissia japonica
GGGTGTACTAATTGAACAAAAAGAATATTTTCTTTTTATTTGACATCATCAGTTTGTGCGAGAGATGAATTTGCGAAACAAGGTATAAAAAAGTCTCGCCTAGTTGAAGTAAAATTACAAGTAGGCCGCTGCAATCATTTTAATCCTTGGGTCTTTACCTCCTGAAAAAGTACATTTGCATTTCTTATGTCTAATTTTAATTTTATAATATTTTAGTCTGCAACCAAAATAAATGACATTTTTCACCACTCTTTTTCCATATGTTTATTGACCTAACACATTTACATGCGTTTAGGGCCCTGTAGGAGCCCTAGTGGGTTCAAGACATAGAGCATCTTGGGTAAACCTATGACTTCTTTTTTGGATTGGGTTGGATTGAATTTATTCGATGTAAACACCAAGGATAGGCCACGAAAGTCTAGAATAAGACTTATTTCCAGTGAGGTCCTTCTGGGGGTGATTGGGCCGTACACCGGGAGACAATCCCCTACATTTTCATTAAATATGTTCCTCAAATACTTGTCATCTGATTTTACACTATATAATATATCTCTGTGCAAAGAGTACTACAGTGACACAATTTTTAACGTAATGATTACAGTTAAGATATTGCATCTTAGATTGTCTTTGTAAATTTTAGTTGATGATTAAAATAAATGTGTGTTCGATAAGTAATATAATGAGAGCTTTTGTGTTTTTAGTACATTTTGATGGTAAATTATTAGGTTTTAAAATGCCTATTCCAGATAGCATGTTCTAAACCAGATTATGAAGTCATTCAGGCGTAATGGACGGTAACAAACGTCTGATTGAAAATAAAGGTGCAACCTGCAGGAGAACTCTATATATAACAATATTAATAATAATAATAATAACAATAAAAATAATAATAATAATAATAATAATAATATTGATGATGATGATGATGATGATGATGATGATGATGACGGTGTCGGCGGCGGTGGTGGACGTGGTGGTGGCGGCAGCGGCAATCACATATTGATGTGCGTAAGGAGAAAATGTTTGTGCTGATTAACCATCCAGACGCGTGCACAGATCTAGATGAAATATACCATAGTGCCTTTTTTTTTAATGTCTTGCAATTACTAGCATAGTTTGAGTACCTAATTATGTCCATTAAAAATTAAAAAAGAAAAAATTGTACAGTAACACTAGTCTACAAAATCTTCGACGAGGATGTGTCACACTACAAAGGCAACACATGCGAGAAATCATTCTAATTACAATAGTACAGTACAATGAAATTAAGAGAATATAGTATTTAGTACGCACTATGTATACTGTACCACTTCAGGGAGTGTGGCTGATAAAAAAAAAAAAAAAACGTGTACCGTATGTTCTATAATTATAATTGGATAAAATATATTATAAAATGACCATGATAATCACAAAACAATATATTCAGTTTTATTTTTACAGTTGCAGGTTCAAGGGGAGGGTGCCCTCCTCCCCCTCCCAATTTTTCAAAAAAGAAAAATGTATTCGTCCAATAGTGGCATTTCCTGCAATCTGGAGGTGCCATAATCATTATATTTTTTCACCTCAACCCCAACCGTGGTGGGACTGAGGTAGTATAGACTCCATCTGTGAAAGTCCCTCTCTGGGGCTCCCTCAATTTCGAATTCCTGGATCATCCACTTGTTTAGAATATTAATTATATGGCAATACTTTGGCCGACTTCGCTTCACTTATTATTTAATGATATTTGGTGGATCAAGAGGGGCTGATGTTCAGCGATGGTCTCTACAAAGATGGGAAGGGTAATCTCGCCGAAAATATGTTATCACAATACACAGCACCTTTAAATATACTCACAGGCTACAGTAAACGTTTGCACTGGTCACCTGGTACTTACCTAACTACCTAATACAATTTAAAGTTATTTAAAGAAAACACTCTCTCGCAGAAATATGTTTCACCTGCTAAATGTACCTTTAAATACCTTACAGGGGGTGGAATAGAGCTCATACGGTCTTCCAATACCTATATAACACTAACATGGAACAATATAGTGCATTAAATACAACTTAAAACTGTTTAAAGGAAAAAGCACTCCCTCGTGGAAATTATGTTATCCCAACACACAGCACCTTTAAATATACTCACAGGCTACAGTAAACGTTTGCACTGGTCACCTGGTACTTACCTAACCTTAATTTGGGCTAAATTTAGTGCATTGAATACAATTTAAAGCTATTTAAAGAAAACACTCTCTCGCGGAAATGTGTGTTTCACCTGCTAAATGTACCTTTAAATACCTTTCAGGGGGTGGAATAGAGCTCATACGGTCTCCCAATACCCTGTCCGGTCTCCCAATACCTATCTAACACTAACATGGAACAATAATGTGCATTAAATACAACTTAAAACGATTTAAAGGAAAAAGCACTCTCTCGCGGAAATTATGTTATCACAACACAAATCACACCTTTAAATATACTCACAGGCTACAGTAAACGTTTGAACTGGTCACCTGGTACTTACCTAACCTTAATTTGGATTAAATTTAGTGCGTTGAATACAATTTAAAGTTATTTAAAGAAAACACTCTCTCGCGGAAATGTGTGTTTTACCTGCTAAATGTACCTTTAAATACCTTTCAGGGGGTGGAATAGAGCTCATACGGTCTCCCAATTCCTATCTAACACTAGCATGGAACAATAATGTGCATTAAATACAACTTAAAACGATTTAAAGGAAAAAGCACTCTCTCGCGGAAATTATGTTATCACAACACACAGCAGCTTTAAATATACTCACAGGCTACAGTAAACGTTTGAACTGGTCACCTGGTACTTACCTAACCTTAATTTGGATTAAATTTAGTGCGTTGAATACAATTTAAAGTTATTTAAAGAAAACACTCTCTCGCGGAAATGTGTGTTTCACCTGCTAAACATACCTTTGAATACCTCACAGGGACGGAAAGGAGCTCATATGGTCTCCCATATATTTATCTAACACTAACATGGAACAATATAGTGCATTAAATATTTAAAAACTGCACAATTTTACACCTTTTCCCAAATTTTTAAATATTCAAAAATCTGTATCTCATTCACTGTTCCCCAGTTCTGTGCCAAACAACTTT
>NW_022750885.1:0-650 GCF_011630105.1 Anneissia japonica
ATAAACAACAGTGCTCGATGCATAAGCAGAACAATATAAAATCAAAACAAGATGACGCTTGGTTACAAATTTAACATTTTATTGCACTACAGGCTGTTTCATGAGGTACTTCTAGCACCTGATGATTGCCATGATTACATACGATAACACTGAAACTATCTGCCCTTAAATGTGCTTGTCATCTCAAATTAACACGAGCACTCCCTCGTTAGTTGCCATGTCTACATCATCGAAAATACAGTAGTGCAATATTTTACGAATGCCCGCATAGGAACCTTGGCCCTCGCAGAGGTCTGGTTGTACAGTACAGTAGGCCTATTGTGTTACAACATCTGTAAACAATATTTCTAATTAGCTTTCCTCCATGGATTACAGTATAATGAATTAATAAATAGCAATATGTATTATTCAGGAATATGTTTGTTGATTATTTTTCTGACAATAGCACATAACATGTATTCTTTTAATACAGAGCATTTTTTCAAGTGACTACAAAGTGCTGGCAGATACAGTAGGCCTATTGTGTTACAACATCTGTAAACAATATTTCTAATTAGCTTTCCTCCATGGATTACAGTATAATGTATTAATAAATAGCAATATGTATTATTCAGGAATATGTCTGTTGATTATTTTTAAGATTACAAATT
>NW_022750886.1:0-517 GCF_011630105.1 Anneissia japonica
ATATTTATTACTATTTAGTTTCGTGCTACACAAATTATACACCCGAGTTCCACACGTTTAACGGAATCTCTGGAGTGGTGTCTACAGTAGTGCAAATATGCAGGAAGAAGTCTACAATTTTCGGCATGTGATTGGTCGAAGTCTACAATAACTGATCATTGGTTGGTTAATTGTCTACGATTTAATTTTCTACAGTCTACAATAAATGATCAGTGATTGGCTTACTGTCTGATGCTAATAAGGAGGAGGGGCTTCTTAACCTAGTAATAACAGTAGTAGCACAAAAAAGCTGCTCGTGAAAATAGATTAAACACAATGCAGACATTATTTTCAGAATCAATAACAATACACTGTACCAACATGGAGGAAAGACAAGAGTTCCCTATGAAAAAAAAAATACTGGTACTTAAGTAATTTATTTGGAAATCTACAATTTTTTTAACAGTGGCACACAATATTTCGATATTAATTATGTCATCATCAGGAATAAATGAATAAACAAATCTGTAACTGTAAT
>NW_022750887.1:0-506 GCF_011630105.1 Anneissia japonica
AATTTTAACGAACATATTAAACATTATATATTTTAAAGCTAATAGGATGTTAGGACTCGTCAAGCAGAATTGTGGGCATATTAATAATGTAAATACCCATATCTCTCTATTTGATTCCTTAGTTAGACTGCAAGTTGAAACTTGTACAGTTATTTTTAACAGCATCAGTTGAATAAACACAAGCCTCTAAAATTGACATTTTTCAACACCGCTTTGTTAAATTTGTTTCAAGGGTATGTAATGTTCCAAAAAGTTCAATTAATCTAAGTTCCTTCACTTAAAAGTCGACATAATTTCCTGGATATAACATTTTTATTTAAATGTGTTAATGGTATCTATGGTAATTACTTAACATCTTTATTTTGTATATATGTTAAACCTCGTAGGTGCCGTAATACCATTACTGAATTTTTCACAATTTCTTTTGCCATGTCAATGTTACACAAAAAATGGTTTAATCAATAGATTACCTAGATTAATCTTAGCAAAGAAGATAATTCCATAGA
>NW_022750888.1:0-601 GCF_011630105.1 Anneissia japonica
CTCTTTCCAAATATTCAAACTCAAACTCAAATCTCGCATCCTCAATACCGGAATTAGCTCTTCTCCCCGCTTTCCCCTTTTGCCTGATCCTACTGCTTTTATCTCGTGTTTTATATCGATCTTTTGTCTTTACTTTTATACTGTTTTGTCGTTGATTTGTCTAAGTGGGCCCCTTCATATGAGCAATGCTGAAAGGGATACCCACTTAAAATATAGTTGAATAAATAAGTAAGATGGTTAGATCACACATTTTGTCCTAAACCGAAAAAACAAAAAAAACAACAAAAAAAAACAAAACTGGAACTTGATGAAGAATTATATATTCGAGTCCCGCCAGAGGCATTTTATTACACAATTTCTTTATTCCTTTATTTACAGGACTACATTCGTTGAGAGCTATGCTACACGATGTATTTATTAAGTCTTTTATTCGAACACTGTATTTACCTTTCTTTGATGATTTATATATGATTTAACAGTGTTAACGGCTACCTTGATTTATATTATATGCACCTATTTGTTTCTAGCCGTAACCCTTGTGTAATAGAGTGTATCTGGTGGTATTTGAATCTGTTCAACCATGAAGCCTTCGTGGTCTAGT
>NW_022750889.1:0-750 GCF_011630105.1 Anneissia japonica
CTATATATATATATATGTATATTTCTACAGCTTACATTTACACTATATAAGAACAGTGCTGTTTTTACAACACTTCTGGATGTGGATGAAAGCATTAAAGCAAAATAATACATCTTGTTCTGAAGCTTATTTATTTGCCAAATGTAAGAAACTATACACTACACCTTGATGCCAAAATACTAGATTTCCATGACTGCACACCAATGTGCATTGAAATTACACTACACAATACTTTCAATTTAAATTTAATCTACAAAGCAATTAAGATGGAAGTTACACACAATAAAAGATGCAGTTGCAACAAAACCAATATTTGATTATTTTAACAACATAATAGTCTTGTTCTAAAACCACAATAACAGTTGATTATTTTACATAGATTACAAGTGCAACGATAAAGTTACAGATAAAGTAGAAATATGTAATGCATAACATGGATTAAGGTTTCTAAATAGGGTTTAAATATGTAACAGGTAGATATATTACAATGTTGTAGTTTCCAAACAAGTTTGAAATAAGATGCATAACTACCTTGGACCATTTTACAAACATTTACGTATTTAAAAATACTTCACTACATTAACAAATTTGTACATCATGTAAGGCGGGCATCGTTGAAGAAAAATTCCATTGCGTTGTAGTTTGTTCATAATTTCTTAACAATTGTTACTACTACATCACATGTATGTCAGAAAATATTAATTTAAAATATGTGTTTTCTATCAGTCATCATGAAAATAAGTTGTACTA
>NW_022750890.1:0-913 GCF_011630105.1 Anneissia japonica
AACCAGTATACTAGGCCAAGGTGGGTAGAAATTCTGATTTTTCCTTTCAATTCTTGGCGCATTGACAGGGCTTGCCCTAACTTTTTTTGGTAACTAGCCCACTGGGCTAGTTTACTAGAGATTTTACTAGCCCACAGAATATTTTACTAGCCGACAGACAGGAAAAAATTTTGTTTCAAAATATTTATTAGCGACAATTAAATTTGAAGGTTGATTTGCAATTTCATAATTTCTGTAGCATTGTTGTTTGAACTACCCTCTCAAAATATTGTTGAATAAATAAATTTAAAAAAAATCTCCCATGCTGCAAAATCGACTCTGGTTATAACAGGGACAGGACAGATGAGCATGTTTTACGTCATCTCCCTGGTTATAACTTTGGCTTTCTAATATTTAACAAAGGGCCCAGCTCAATCAAACCAATGCATCTGTTAAATCTTTAGGTTCGCCCCCAATGGCAATAAATCTTGCTTATGCTATGCTAGGCTACCTAGGCCTAGACAAGACCTAGGGCCTCTAGGCTAGCCTAGCCTACCTATAGCATTGAAGTACTTAATTATTAAAAGTTGAACATTTTAAAAATACCATTATGAGAAAATAATATGAATATAAGGTAGTACATTAAATTCAATGTTCTAACTACCTAAATTAACCAGATTATTGAACGATCAAACGATCTTCTATAGAGAAAGATAACATGCCATCCTCCATGTAGTGGTTGGTTGGTGAATGAATTGGGGATCATCTTAATAATTAAACACTCACGCATGTGGAGTGCTGAAAGCTAGCTAGAGTGTACTCTCTGGGCTGCGGTACCTCCTGTGCAGGGATTGTCTCGAAAGTTCCGTTTTTTTTTTTATCTAATTCTCCACTAGACAACCGGGCAACATGAGGAGTAAATAGGCTAGCCCGG
>NW_022750891.1:0-799 GCF_011630105.1 Anneissia japonica
GGCTCACCGAGTCGGGCAGGTTTTTGATGATGCTAGGCGGGTGGTTAGATCGCCTGTTGATGTAAAGAGGTTGGTCATTCGGCTTTCGGTATGGCTGGTATTTGCCGTTGCTGAGGTTGAGGGTGATGTCCAGGAAATTGGCTATTTTAGTGTTGCAGGTAATGGTGATTCGGAGTCCCAGGTCGTGGAATGTTTTGGTGATGTCCTTCCTGATGCGGTCGGATGTAACCCCTGATGCGTTTTCGATGACAGCCAGTCCGTCGTCCCTGTAAAGTCCAATCTTCCGTCTGTCAATCTTCTTAGAAAGTATGTGCAGGATGTAGAGTCCCACGAGGTCGCAAACTTCCGCACCGTCGTGGCTGCCCATGGTCACGTCAAATAGTCCATCGTTGTCCTTTTTTACCCATGGTTTGTCGTCGTCGAACAGGAGCGATTTTCTGGAGTGGAGGATTATGTCGGTTTCTTGTTGGGAGATTCTGACGTGATTCCTGGCGAATGCTATGGCTTATATCTGTCTCTTATACACATCTAGATGTGTATAAGAGACAGGGGTAGAAGTCCACAATGTCGAAGGATATGAAGGTGTGTTTATCCTTGTTCTCGATCTTGTTGAACCATTCTATGACTGAAGTTGAGTTTTTCCATTGGTTGACGAGGGTGGCGCTTCTGGTGGTTCTGGTGGTTCTGTTGATGTTATCGAGGATATATATATAGATTAAAAGGCAAAATACTGGAAAACAACAATGCTGTGGGAAACAATGGCTGGATCTCAGTAGAGATAAAAAAATGATAAGCAACA
>NW_022750892.1:0-824 GCF_011630105.1 Anneissia japonica
TTGACGCGAGTTGACGGGATGTGACACCAATAACAACTCTGTGGATGCCAGGATATGACTGATTTGTTGCATTTGGTAAAAAATACTACTCTCGCGTCATCATGATCGTAGTATGATTTCAAAGAACCTGCAACAATTATGGTAATAAACACTAAGCATAGACAAGATAGAAAGAAGAACATTAGAAAGGTTAGGCCTAGTTAGTTTGAAAGAAAAGGGCCAGGCCTTAGCTAGGTGGGTTGTCCCATGCCTTTGTTGGCCACCATGTCATGCAGCGCATTGACACTTACTACAGTGAGTGCCGTACACTGATGGCTTATTAATTAGGCTAGGCTTAGCCTAGTCCTGTTGTAGTCTAGGAAGTAGGACATGGGTAGCCTAGTCTAGCTAACCCTAGGTCAGATCTACCCTAGGTATGCTAAGCTACATACAGGATAGCAGTACAATTTCGTTCGTTCTAATTGCTGATTGCTAAAAAAATGATAGATTTTAGTTAGTACCTGCAGACTGCATATTATTTTTTTTAAATTAAAATATTGTATTGAACAATATAGGCCTAGGCCCTAGGCCTAATTTTGTATTATTAGAAGTTAAATTTAGGCCAACACAACAGGCCATAATAGGCCTAGGCCTATATCTGTATATCAAGGGTTTCTGGACAAAACGGCAATAAACCAAAATGGCATTAAGTCTAAAAGGCAACGACCAAAACTGCAACACTTTTTGACCAGAACGGCAATAGACCAAAACGGCAATAAGTCAAAACGGCAAGACCAAAACGATGCTTAACAACTTATGTCATAAAAGTAAAAACGTGAAAAAAT
>NW_022750893.1:0-721 GCF_011630105.1 Anneissia japonica
AAAATATTTTCACAAATCAAATCAAATGTCGTCATAATTTTTTTTTTATTTATTTTTTTTTATTTACTAATATCTTTAGCCAGGATGACACAATCATTTTAAAGAAATGTTTTTCATTGTGGTCCTGGAAAAAAAAAATATTATTAATAATGATAATAACCATGGGAAAACGATACAATCATTCCCAATTGTTCCTCGCCTTTATAATTTTGTGGCCGATTTCTGTTTTCCCACTTCTCTATAAAAGATTAGGCCATATATTATCACACGTAAAATAGAGTATTATGCTTGAAATACAATATTGAGATACCTATTAAAATCACATACATCACATCATACTGTCAGAGCAGAAGCAAGCAGCCGTTAAAGCGCCGGGTGACATATAAAAAAAAAACATAACTGAACGAAATTTACATATTCGTGATAGTATGTGTATCCATAGTCCATTCTGTTTGCTTTCTCTTGCAAAAGGTTTCCCGTTAACAATGTTTTCCCCAACAAATTCTGCTTTTGCTAAGCTCCCTCCGGGGACGCTTGATAACTTGTTGAAGAACATTACTGAATTGAAGACAATTCTCTCAAATCATTTCGTTGCTGGAGATTTCTACGCCGCCGGACTTCAAGATGGCTACAGGATTCGCACCATTGCCGGCGATTTCATAAATGTGGCGATTGATGGAGGTAATTAGAAAAGTTAATGCTCAAAAAGTATTTACATAAT
>NW_022750894.1:0-695 GCF_011630105.1 Anneissia japonica
TGCACAGATTCATAGCCATATATATCCAGAGACAATACCACAACACAGCATTCAAACAATTAACATCCTATTTCTATATTATGTTGCATTTTCACATGCAAGAGGGTGTATTATCAAAATGGACAATTCCTCACAAGGACTATTGGGCAGAGACACTCACGCAAAACATTACCGTATACAAAGATGGTCCTTTAAAAAACACATAATGACAGCTACACTAGAACATCCGCAATGATTGCCTCCTCAACTTCCCATAATATTTAACTATGCCTCGCCAAAGGTAGAACCTTTTTTATATTTATTTATTATATTTAAACATTATGTATTTTCGTTCGTTCACTCACTTCTAGTTTTCATAAAACATATTGACATACCAGTAAAAAGACACTGAATTTAATTTTTTTAAATGTTTAACATAAAACACCACAACATCTATACTCATTACATAATAGAACAAGTTACTAGAACAAAATAAGCATTATGATTAGCTGCACACAAAAAGAATCCCATTACATATTAAATTGATGAGATCAAATATACAAAATTTCCATTTATTAATTATAAAAAAAACAAGTAAATGCAGTATAACATAAATTTATACCGATCTACCTAAAAAATTACTCATATAAGGAGTCCTATTATCTAAAGCTGAGTACTTAATTTTTTTATTTAAAGTTTGTATCTATCGTCCAATT
>NW_022750895.1:0-814 GCF_011630105.1 Anneissia japonica
TGTGCAACATTTCCTTGTTCCATTCATTAACTTGCTTATTAAATGAATAAATATGAAGAGCATCTTGACTTTGCTCACCAGTTTCACGTGATTTGAGAACCTCTAAATATTCATCAGACAAAATATCATCTCTTTCCTTTGTACGCAATTTGTTCAACAAAAGTGCAAATTCTGCATCTTCCTTTTGTCTCATGATTTGATCTAACTCTACTTGTTTAAAGTTATCCATCCACAATGATCCTTCCAGTGTGTCTTTATATAATGGGGTACCCCTCACAGGGGGCAACTGATAAAAATCACCAACTGCAATTACTGAAACATTGCCAAAAGGAGAATCATTACGTGTCTGCTTAATTTGCCTTAAACGTCCGTGGATATACCAAAGTAACTTTTGATTTACCATTGATATTTCATCTATAATCACAATTTGCAACTGACTCAGCTGATTACGAAGTGCACTTATTTTTTCTTCTCTAAGTGGTTGATATGGAAGTGAAATACTAATGGGGATAGACAAAGCACTATGAATCGTCTGACCTTTAATATTGTATGCTGCAATCCCTGTTGGAGCAAGTTTTAGTATTGACAAATCATCAGGATTCTGCATAATTTTGCTGAGAATGCGTGTTGCCTCATTATAAATACAATTTACCAAATGACTTTTTCCAGTGCCAGCACCTCCAGTAATAAAGGTATAAAATGGTTCAGGCTGTTTACCATTACCTTTATCCAAACACCATTGTCTTATTTTGTAAAACATTTGCAGTTGTTTTTCATTCAAAGATCGGATCATTTTGTTAGCCTCTGGCCTTGG
>NW_022750896.1:0-740 GCF_011630105.1 Anneissia japonica
CCATAAAAACAACGAGCAGCCACATAAATGCAAATAATGATAATATAAATTTTAAACGGAACAGTTTAATATATATATATATATATATATATATATATATATATATGCATGTATGTATAAAACTTATTAGTGGATTGTGATTGTGACATCAAGTAATATTAAATCATGTCAATTTTGCAAATTTGAGTGCTTGTTTTTTTCTTCAAAAACAAAAACAATGTTAATTATTATGTGTTGCTTTCTTTCTGTATTTACAAATCGTAGTTATATTTTTTAAGTGTTTTCCCCAAGATTTTAAATTATAGTATTTTTTTCCGCCGAAGGACAAATTAACATTAAGATAAATATTTACCAATCAATCCATGAACATTGTCTGACAATCCCTCTCCGTTTTCAATGTACACTCCCATGAACCCAACCTTCATAGTGTTGTTGCCGGTCACCGCATGTCGCATTGCAACTAAAGTGATATCTGGTTGGATGTTGACACGGACAAATCGTTTGTCCACGATGCTAATCGATAAATCCGGAAAACCGACGGCTAAGTTATAATCCCATGTAAAGGTATGCACCTTATCGAAAGTTATCTGCGATGGGCTAACGATTATCGTTTTATTTCCAATAACAAAGGTCACATCTCCAAAGTAGGAACGCTTTCTATGTTTTCCAGGTCGAATAATTGGCTCCTCGATAATGTTGCCGGTAACAGTGATACCTTCGCAATGTAAAAATAACAAAAT
>NW_022750897.1:0-766 GCF_011630105.1 Anneissia japonica
GGAAATTAGGGCTGAGCCCATGGGGATACCCGTTCGCAGTGCAGCGCCAGACAACTACAACATAATGGACACATACGAATACAAACATTGTCCTACCAGCCTAACTGTCAATATGAGGGTTATTCAGGAGCCAGGCGGTCAGACTCCTGACGCTCGCCAGGTTTGAACCTGGGTTTTCAGCACAAGAAGCAGGAATACCTCTCAGCCAACCGCTAAAAGCACCCCTAAATAATTATTAACAGTGCTCGTATAAGAACACGATGTTATAATCGCATCAAGCATAGCTCTTTTAAGAAACGGGTTTTTCACAGTTGCATGAAAAAAATGTGTCCCTGACAGGATTCGAGCTGCAACCTCTCGCTATCAAGTCAATTATCATACAGGTGTGTTCGTGGTCCTACCCAGCGTGACCACTCACAATTTTTGATATACCCAATGACTGGGTCGAAATTACCCAAGATTTAGCAAAAATTGCCCAAAATTACCCAAGCTTCCTGAAAATGCATTAAAATTTGAAAAAAACCGTGTTTTTCGCATGTATAGTTTCCCTTTTAGTTCAATTTATAAACCATGTTTTATTGTAATTGTTTGTGTTAATTATTAAAATGAATATTCATGAGGTGATAATACGGATAGAAAAATACGCCCTCAGTCGGCCAGTGTAGATCAGTGATCAAGTTTTATTATGTAATGCATTAATAAGGTAAGATCAATGGCAACGCAAATCACAAATAAACAATTCTGAACCCATGCTTATAGCAATTAA
>NW_022750898.1:0-835 GCF_011630105.1 Anneissia japonica
AGAAGTCATTTCCCGCCACCTAGGAATCAAAATTTTCCCGGGGAAGAACCACAGGACCTCCCCCCTCCCCCTTTCTTTTTGGGATTTATCGATTCATGGAAAAACTACGTAAGCAAATTATTTAATCTTTTTTATGTATGTATACACACATAAGGCCTAATTACTGTAATAACAATGGGAAAAATTTATCTGACCGTTTTCAAGAGTGGAAAACCTTGAATTTTGAAGAACTTAATTACTTTTAAGTTTTAAGTTCTTCAAAATTCAAGGTGTTCCCCTCTTGAAAATTATTATAATGAATCAATGAACCCAGAGAAAGGGAGGTTCGATTTCTTCTTTTTTTGGAATTCATCTCATGGAAAAAATCGTATGCAACGACTCAATTTTTTTAAATGTATGTATACACACATAACAGGCCTATTTACCATAATGAGGAAGTTTACCTTACCGTTTTCATGAGGGGGAAAACCTTGAATTTTGAAGAACAAAGTCATTAGACACCTAGCTCAAAAGTCGAGAAAACTCCGCTTGGCTTGTTGGCCACTTTTTAAGAATTTTTTCTATGGAAATTAATTTAGGGACCGATTGTGTGCGACGGTCCATTTGCCTTTTGTCGTAATAAATCACAACCGAATCACACTATATCTGATCATGTGTTACGTTATTGTGTACAGTGTATTGAGGGTGACGGTCAAGAGTGGGTGGGGCCTTATAGTTAATTCTTAGCCCAGTAGACACAAATAAATTTTCCGACACCAGCGGAAAAGGTAATTTCCCGCCATCTAGAAATCAAAATTTTCCCGGGGGAGGAATGTTGACCCCACCACCTAGATTC
>NW_022750899.1:0-1178 GCF_011630105.1 Anneissia japonica
TAACCTACTGGGCTAAACTAGAAGGGTTTACCGTACCCTCTTTAAAGATGGTTAAAATAAAATTTTAAAAAAAATATATACCCACTCTGACCCAAGACCCCTGTTACGCGCCTGGTGTTAGCGCCAATGTGTGCCCTTGTGCGGACAGGAGATGTGCCCCCCTCTGAAGCTGGAAACCTTGTTTTTGCAAAAGTGTATAAGAGACAGCCCTAGGCCTAGGCCCTAGGCCTACTATCAATAAATTCCTCATCAATCGATATAACCTTAAACATTCTTGGAATTGATATAACATTACTGATGTCGTACTATACACACCCTTCAGTGTGAAATGTGGCTCTCTTTGCAAGCACATCTAACATCAAGGAAAGAAGAGCTTAGATTGGTACCAGATAAAAATAATGTTGTTATCAACATTAATACATTATGCTAATTTTCATCTTTGTAAGCGCATAAGACAGTGCAAATTATTTCTGTGACAGTCTTTTGAAGCGTGTAAAGCTGCATTTTATCCCATACATACTCAAAATATTGGGGGGGATGATACAATGGACCATCCCCCCCTTGTCAAATATTGGGGGGGATATATCCCCTCCATCCCCCCCGGGATCTACGCCTATGTACATCAAACAAGTACTGTACTAACCATCAAATACATTATGCAATGGATACTTCAGGTAGCTAACAACTACATTATTCAGCGGATACTTCAGGTAACCAACAACTGCATTATATAATGGATTTATCAGCTAAGTGCATTAATCAACAGTTGCATTAATTAATGATTGCATAAAATTGCATACTGAGAGTATCAAAAACAGCCTAAACCAACAATTACATTAGTTGAAGATTTTCATAAAACTGCTTACTGAATTCTTTAAAAAAACAACCAAAACCAACAATTACATTAATTAATGACTGCATAAAACTGCTTACTGCATTAATTAAAACAGCCTAAAAAACTATTGCATTAAATCATGCAAAAACTACATAATGTATTAATCAAAAACAGGCTAAACCAAGTTCTACATTAACTAACTTTTATTCAACAAAAATATCCAATACCAACAATTATATTAATTAATGATTACAGATCGCCGGAACCATTTTCTTGCTTACAGTACAGAATACTAATTATCGTTTTCTGTTGATGTCTACGCTAAATTCAATGTACTTTACAT
>NW_022750900.1:0-604 GCF_011630105.1 Anneissia japonica
ACTGATTAATCTCAAATTTAAAGATAGTATAATACATACTCCAAGTATCGAAATGCACGCCATCGGGATTCAATATTTCGACATTAATTATGTCAAAATATTGAATCCCGGCACAATGGCGTGCATTTCGATACTTGGAGTATGGCTATCTTAAAGGGCACTTGCTGTATCAATATTAGGCAGTCAATCTGTATGCACATGAATCTAGACTGGATTAATGGCCTAGTTGAAAATTATATACTTTAAAAAGAAATTTATCACATTCTGATTTCCAGACGCTAGGTCACGAGACAAGCAAACCTGAAGCATCGTCGCTGACAGATGATAAGCCTAGCTGTGAAATTCAGTGTAAGTTTGATTTGATTCCGTTGCAGATCCAGCGGGGGGAGGGGAGGGGATGAGGGCCCGTGCCCCCCTCCCTCAATCAAGCCGAAACATAAAAAAGGGTGACAAATTTGAGAATACAGGAAAGAGCAAAAAAAAAAGGAGTGCACCCATGGGTTCAGTGGCAATACAGCAGTGGGCGAAAGGAGAGCTCGATTATTTACCACTTATCTATGGGCTGAGATGGGCGTGGCGGCGTGAACTTCATATTGTGACCCCC
>NW_022750901.1:0-554 GCF_011630105.1 Anneissia japonica
CTTGCATTCCACCCCTTCCCCCTCCCCCAGCTGAAATACAAGGAGAGGATGGGAATTGAACTGGGGACCATGAGATCTCAAAGGCTCAGCGCATACACCAGTTTAGCCGACTGATCTAAACTGCTTTCTCTACCTTCGTTACCAAATAATTTAGGCAATCTAAATCCATTTTATCTTTTAGTAGAATGATTAATACTTAAGAATAAAGAATGAGTGTAAATATATTTAATTTGTTTTTTTACAGGACTGTACTAATGAAGGTGGCTGTACTGGTAACTTTATTTTACTACTTGGTGACATTGGTAGAGAATGACAAGCAAAATATTGATGTAAGTTAAAGGACCCCTTGTTATCTCTGCTATTATTGGTAAAAATTATATTATAACACAATCTATTTGGCATGATTATAATTGATGGTTTCATTTTGAATGCCCAACCGCAATGAGGATTTATGTCAATTTTTTTCCATGTGATTATTTTTTTTTAATGAATATTAATGCAGAATAGGGTGAATCAACACCCCAGTGACAAATCTAGGAGTGTACAAGGGGACC
>NW_022750902.1:0-1421 GCF_011630105.1 Anneissia japonica
GCAGTGTGCATGCCCCTCCAAAAAAAGTTTGTGTCCCCACCCCCAATTCATCCCCCATTGAAAATCTTCAAAGCAATAAAAAACCACACTCAAATAGTTAAAAATCACCTCATATCATCATCCTATTTTTGAGTTAGCAACCCTCAACTAATAATCTTGACCCCCAATTCACCTTTGCACCCTCTATCACAGGGTAATAAACTGTGATGGATGTTTTTAGGCGTCCAGGAATACATATGTCGCACAAATACACATTTACGACCACGTTTCTTTATGAATAGCTGTTTTCTTGTGCTTGGGCGGATCCATAATTTTTCGAACGGGGGCAGAATTATAGATAAGTGAGTAGCAGATAACATTAATATACATTGAAATTTTTAAAATTGATTGGCAAAACAGGGGAGGGGGAATGTGCCCCCCCAACTGGATCTTCTCCTGCTCTTGTGGGATCTTCCAACAATATCTATGGGGCAGGGTTAGTGAATAATTCCAAGGTTTTATTTTGACCTATTACCTCTGTACATACATAGTGCTTTGATAATTGTGACTGGCTCTGGTAAGACTTGTCTTTTTTTGCAATTTCATATTTCCCACAAGCACCCAAAAGCGTTAGAGAATCAGAATTTTGAACATTTTCAGGTTTTTATAAAAAAGATATATTGAAGAATATTTCTGCAAAATATCAGCCACTAAATCTATCACTGAAAAGTATATTGAAATTATTTTTAAAATACAAATTTTAAACCATTGATTTTGGAATCTTTGGAAGCTGTTTTTTCAAAATCTACATGGCTGATATTCAATTAATGAAATATTCATAACTTTGCTAATACTCAACCAATTTCCATCAAATAAACACTGGTGTTAAAGAAAAACTCATGTAGAATCTAAAAACAAAAACCTCAATTTATAATTTTTCTTACAAACGGCTGGTTTTGCCATCATAGCCACAATTTTGCAAAAGGGTGCTTAATTACAATGCTTGTTTGAATAAAAATGCTTTTTGAATTATAGTACCTTATAGGTACAATTTTGGAAATCATACATGTGGAAGGTATTAAAATCAAGTTCAGTTGAATAATAAGCACCCCTTTTCTAAGAAAGCTTAATAATAGCAAGCAGACATTAAAGTGGCCTGCTTTCAACAATTCATTACATCAGTACATCGGAACCTATTATTGTATTTAACTTATCATTAACATTGCGATCAGTATCGTTGTATAGAGGCAGATGTTGCAGCAGGTGATGTGGTATCACAGATGAAAAACATAATAATTATATTATTATGTGAATTTGAATTTATTTGCACTTCGCTAATAGTTGATGAAACAATTTTATTAATTTTATATATATATCTATCCGACCGCATCAGGAAGGACATCACCAAAACATTCCACGACCTGGGACTCCGAATCACCATT
>NW_022750903.1:0-2646 GCF_011630105.1 Anneissia japonica
TGATGCATTACAGAATAAAAATGTCAATTAAAATAGATCAAAATTGACAATTCCATATTAGAGAAAAACCATTAAAATTCCATAAAAATATGATCAAAAGACGAATTACACAAAATTAAAAAGCCAATTAAATAGGATTAAAAATTTACAATTCCATATTACAGTAAAACCATTAAAATTAAAAAGTACAGAATGAATGAATAATTAAAATCAAATCAAATATTGTTGTCAAGTCAAATATAAATGGAACAGTCAAACAATACTAACAATGACAAGATAATTGTTTTTTTATTTAGTTTTATTTATAATTGTATTGATGTCACTCACAGCCTTTTGTACGAACACCCACAGAGTGAAAGAGTTTTGCGAATAAGATTATTATTTTTAGAAATAAATTTAAATGTACGGTCATTGATGACTCTTTCCAAGGCTTTCAAGAAAATGGATAGAATTGAAATTGGGCATTAGTTAGAAAGATCAGATTTATTGCCACATTTGAATATAGGGGTAACGCACGCTAGCTTCATCCTGTCTGAGAACACACCACTGGACAGGGCAAGATTGAAAATGTGACATAATGGATAGGATATAAGGTCAGACACATATTTAATTTCTTTGGTGTGGAAATCATCAATACCGGGAGATTTGTTTGATTTGAATGAATTAAATATGTTGATGGTCACTTTGACCTCATCTACTGGACTAAGGAATAATGAATTTGGAATGGGATTAGGTAGAAAATCTTGGAATGATGTATCAATTTGGAGAATTTTGTTAGCAAGGGAGGGTCCAATTTAAACAAAATGTTTATTGAATGCATTTGAAATATTGTCTGGCTCACTTGTCATATCACCGTTACAGTTTAGAGAAGCATTAGGATGTTCCTTATTAGTTATGTTGATCATGGAATTAATAGTCATCCATGTAGCCTTGGCAAAATTTTTGTGTTTAAGAAACGTATTTTGATAGTGTATGGATTTAGAAGCTTTAATAATTGAATTCAGTTTATTTCGGATTTGTTTATAGGCTCTTTCATTACGGGTGGATGGGCAATGCAGAAATTTGGTAAAAAACTTATTTTTGTGTCTAATTGATGTGGAGACCATCCGACATCCATGATTTTATTCTAACTAGTCGAGAGCAACGTTTTAAACAGATTGCTATACAGGTATTTGTCCTTAATCTGAAGACAACCAGGCAATCTATTTAAAGCATTGTGATACTGTACTCGCAAATTGAAAGCAACGTTTCAAACAAATTGCTATATTTGTCATCAACCTGAAGTTGAATATGGCAATCTATTTGAAACATTGAGATAACTCTCATAACATCAGTTCTCAGAACTATTCACATGGTTAACTGACTGCCAAGGAAACCTTTACAAGTTTCAATTAAAAAACCACATTAAGGAAAAAATGCTTTTTGTACTTGACTATTCTTTTCCTTTAATTTATTTTTTTTAAACTTCAGAATGAATGAATAATTAAAATCAAATCAAATATTGTTGTCAAGTCAAATATAAATGGAACAGTCAAACAATACTAACAATGACAAGATAATTGCTTTTTTTATTTAGTTTTATTTATAATTGTATTGATGTCACTCACAGCCTTTTGTACGAACACCCACAGAGTGAAAGAGTTTTGCGAATAAGATTATTATTATTATTATTATTATTATTATTATTAGTATTATTTTTATTATTATCATTACTTTTATTATTATTATTATTATTGTAATTATTATTATTATTATTTAGTCACTTCTATATGAATATTAACACTCACACATAACATTTAAGAGGCCTGTAGGAAGTCACCAATACATATATCCTGAGGTCAAACTTCTTTCCACCAATAAGAAGAGGATTGTCAATGTATCGTCCAATCACATAAGCATCCTTAGCAGCTGGAACCTGGAAACTGTATAAAAAAGATTAGCAAAGAGAATCTAATGAAATATGGACCATAATGGAAATAAGCACTTTTTTACCTCTTTGTGTCATCCTTTATGATTTTATTATTAATTTACTTTTTTTATTAAGTTGTTTTATTGAATTACTGAATAAAAATGAATGAATGAATGGACTAAAACACTGGTAAGTTTAAAAAATTAATAAAACAAACTGCACAATTGAAAAAAAACTAACTATATAATCTATTTCAATAATTGTTATGTCTAGATTTTATACACAAATATTAAAGAAGTTGTTTACCAATTTTACAATTTTTTAGAGCAGCTTTGCATACTCAGCTACATAATAGTTAATACCCCATTTCTGAAATTACAAATACTGTGCACAATTGTGATGTACAAGCTCTCAGCTGGACGCAGGGTTCCCGGAACGCCACCCTCAGCACCGTGTGCAAAGCACAACTGTCAGAAGTGAAATTTGGATTTGGTTTTGTAGTCAGATTTGCGAGAAAAACTTCAGCTACCCGTATTTCTTGACTGAGACGTCAGTGGGACCTGTAATTTGTATGGCAAGGAGATGGTGCTACCCTTAATTCATATTATGGAATTTACGCCCACAAACCTTGCAGTTATTAATATCTTTGTTATAATTGAAAATTTTTGTTTTTTTGTGACGTCACACTCACAATATTGTTAACCTGCATGCGTCATAAGATTACGTCACCTTTTTCT
>NW_022750904.1:0-366 GCF_011630105.1 Anneissia japonica
TAGTCACCTCCCAAGATTCAACGCATCAACAGCTTTTAACGCTGCTGACAACCTGCTGATGTGGCAGGAAGATAAGGGGATTTGGATTATATTCACCTTATGCAAGTGAGAAAATGGCGAGATGAAGCTGTCAAACAGAGGTTCAACAATTTAAGACAGAAGTCGATGACGGATTTTTTCCCGTGTGATGTGTACTGTACAGAAATGTACTGAAGATGGTGCAAAAAATAAAAAAATAAAAAAGAAACGGCACCCCCCCCCCCAACCATAAAATTAAAAAAAAAAATTAAGAAGGGATACTTTCAATTAGTATCCATCATTTATGAATAAAGACAGAATCGATATATCATCACAACTTGCACAAAT
>NW_022750904.1:478-1178 GCF_011630105.1 Anneissia japonica
CATTTGTCTATGTCCGTCCGATACGTTTGTTATTTGTTTGAGAAATGTCAGGCTTATGTTGGCTTTGTTTTATTGTTTGAATCATGTCCGTCTTATACGTTCGTTCCTTTATGAATTTTTTCATGTCCATCTTATGTTTTCTTTATTTTATTTTTTTTTAAATCTTGTCTATCATATCGTTAATAAATTCGTTCATGTCCGTCTAATGTGTTTGTTGTTTTATTTGTTTAAATCATACCCACCTTATGCGTTCGTAATTTATCTGTTGGAATCACGTCTTATACGTTCGTTCGTGTATTGCGCACTCGCGATCAAAGGCTGGTAGCAGTGTGGCGGTTGGTTCACAATGCTAAAACCCTGGAGCGTGCATAGCCAATCAGCGCAAAGCATAAATCCATCTGCGCAACAAGCACGATTGATCGTCGCCCATGCGGAGTTCTTCTTGATTTTGGAGAGAGGTTCGTCTATACAGTAATAATATAGAATAGTTTAGAATTTGTTGTTGTTTGCTACGAAGTCCTGTACATTGTAAATATTCTGTATAAACTTAGACCAGTCATAGACCATACTAATGGGCCGTGACGATCGTTAAGCGCACACACATGGTTAGAAAATCTATGTTTCTGTTATTTTTCTCGATAGAGGGCGCTATTTTTTCATACTTCTTAATTACGAATTTTCTCAATTACGAACGCCTTCT
>NW_022750905.1:0-651 GCF_011630105.1 Anneissia japonica
TAAACTGACGACCCCCACAGTGCTGTTTATTACACCTGCCTCAGACTTTAACTGAATACAGCAGCGAATGTAGGTAAGAATGGCCCCGGAAAAAATGGCCCCAGAAAAAATGGCCCCGGAAATAATGGCCCCGGAAAAAATGGCCCCGGTAAAAATGGCCCCATATGACAGGTAGGTAAAAATGGCCCCAATGAAAAATTCGGTAATAGAAATGATATATATTTTTTTTAATCTTCAAATATTTAAATACTGTATAAGCAAGAATTGAATCAAGAAATAAAAAATGGCCCTGAATTATAAAATTAAAGAAAAAATAAATAAACAAATGTTGTAAAATACCTTGTAGCAAAAATTTAATTAATAAATCAACATAAAGAATATGCATATTTGAGAACTAAAATAAATTAGTTTTTAGCTCCTATGAGTAGCTCTGGGAGTAAGTCTAAGTATTTTTTTAAATTATTAATATTATTACTATATTTGCGGCAAATTATTAATATTATTATTATTATTAATGGCTCTGATGGGAGGCTCTAAAACATTGATTCGGCACCAGTTTTGAACGACGAACTTGCAGGGAATGTTATAAACCATTTTCGGGAAATTTGAAATAAAAATTTCCAATAACGTGGCGAATACCAACGATAGGGA
>NW_022750906.1:0-835 GCF_011630105.1 Anneissia japonica
TACTAATAATACTCGCTGTTTCATGCATTAGGCAATCTTCAGGAGTGAAGCGAATTTCATATTTGACGTGTATATGTAGAGTTTGGCCGGTGTAGATGCAGATTAGGTATTATGGGTTTTTAAGTAGGAATTTGGCACGGTGTCTGCACGAACAGCCTGTAGAGTGAAATTACAAGTTCCTTATTATTAGTATTATTATTATTATTATACCGCTCTGCATAGCATCGAGCACTATACGTTGCTTGAACTGACAACTTTATATTCATTTATATATATATATATATATATATATATATATATTATATTATATTACCGTATATTGTATTATATGACTTGATCACTTTACGTAATGATCAGTATTCTTATAACGTGTTTAATTATTACGTTGTCATAACAACCTCCCTTCGGACCATCGTTATCATGTCTTCTCTTTTATTCTTCTTTGCCTTCAGGCCAATCTTCTTTTCAATTTTTTTGCCATTATCTATTCGTTTTATATTTTTTAAGCACATGAACGAAGTTTTGCCAATGTGTCACTGTCCTACTCACAATACACTTTCACAAGACGAACATATACACAAAATGCTTGTCTCAATACAATCACCAACCACCAATCAAGAGCTCCACAGTGGAGCCTCCGCTCAATAAATTAAAAAAAAAATTCCTCTCCTCTTGATATGAATAAATGTGAATTAGAACTTCCGAGTACTTCCATCCTCATCAAGTTGAAATATTTCGATGGCGGTTGAAATCTTGGAATTATTTTTATGATTGAAGATATTGCCTGTAGCATGGTCTTGTCTTTCAGAATTAAAATTTAAAACTTGATATATTT
>NW_022750907.1:0-576 GCF_011630105.1 Anneissia japonica
GTCGATATCCGAAAGCAATCGAATCATCAGACAGGAACTCGCTATGACGAGAGCCGAGACAGAGCGACTGGCTACCACGTTGTCCGGATTGGATGAGCAAATAGAGGAGTTGATATGGGAAGGTTCGTTATCGATGTCCGGGAGAGGTTGAACAGTTATTAGCATCTGTTTTTTGTTTTTTTATAAATAAAGATTTTAAAAACAATAAAAAATGTTAATCGTCTCTCTTAATTACTATTAATATTATTTCGAGAGAGTAGATGATGGCTGGAAAGAGAATCCTGGCCTTTTGCAAATATTTTTTGCCCGACCGCAAGGAAAGCGAGTGCGAATACTTCGTTCTGCCACCACATATTCCTTGCACAATATGTTTCGACGCTCCTGCCAGCGTCCTAGCCCAGCCGTGCGGTCACCTGATTGCGTGCGAGATGTGCGCTTGTCGTATCACGACGTGTTGCGTGTGCCTACGTTCTACTAGGAAGCGGTGTTCGACAGTTACGAAAATATAAAGAAGCACACTTGAGAAACCACATATTCTATTCTAACATTTTATTAGTTTTAAACATAATAATCAAG
>NW_022750908.1:0-9892 GCF_011630105.1 Anneissia japonica
ATAAAGGACATGATGGTACATTGTTTAGCGTAGCTCTCAACGAATGTTGTCCTGTAAATAAATGTATTGTGTAATAAAATGCCTCTGGTGGGATTCGAACCTGCGACCTCTCATTGTCAAGGCTAGCGTCATAATCATTAGACCACATGGGCTTCATGTATTACACAATGGTGGTGCAACTCGAGAGGACGTTAAGTGCGGCTGGAAATTAATAGTAACATATAATAATAATCAAGATAGCCGCTAATACTGTTAAATAAAATCATCTATTACACAATGATGGTGCATGCACCTCGGCAGGGCGTTAAGTAAGACTGGAAATAAATTTACCTTTCTTTGATGGATTTGAGGTGTAGATTATTGGGGTGACGTCATGAATAATCTTATGCAAGTAGTCCGCCATCTACATCCCATACTGATGGGAGTCCCAACCTCCTTGTTATGGTCAAAACTGAACTATGATCTTAATTTGTTAAATGTTTTTTTAATTGTTTATTGTTTGCTGGTGACATCAAAATTGTGTAAGAATATTGCTGAAGTTCATGACATGAACCTACCCCCATGCAGGTTTGGATGGTCTCGTTCACTTGTGTAACAGGTGGGGTATGTCTATCAATGTCTCCAAATGTAAGTCTACGTCTGTTACTCTTAAGAAAAAACCTATTTACTTTGAATTCAAAATGAATAACATTGTTCTTGAGAAAGTTTCTGTTCAAAAGGATTTGGGTATATTTATCGACTCTTCTTTAAATTTTTGTAAACATGACTACTTGGCTTCATTTGGAGACATTGTAGGCACACATGATAGTAAAACTTTTCTTATAATAAATCTTTAGATCTAACCTTGCGTTTTGTTATTTTTAATTCTATCTCTTTTCACAATCTGTTAGATTAGAACGTGTTGAAAATAAAGTTTGTATGGTTTTACTTTAGAAAATTTAGTTATATAGTAATCCTAAATTATTATCTCTTAATGATAGATACAACTTTTATTTGATTTGATTTTTCTTTATAAATGTATGAATTCAATTTATGATGGATTTTTTTTTCTTCATTTTTTGACTTTCTGTTGTTATGAGCCGTTGGGTTTTGGTGAATTAAGTTAAAATTTTAAAAAATCAATTAAATGGAGAATAAGTAATTCCAAGTGAAATTGTTTGATTATGTATACAGCAACCGCCATATATATATATATATTTTTTTTTTTTTGTCAATTTTTATTAGTTTATACTAAACCTAATGTATCGTAAGGTAATGACAATATTGCATTAATTCACACATTTATTGGTTAACATTTATATTTTTTAGTAACTAGATGTAGGCAATAATGCTAAATACTTAATTTGATTTTACATAAGTTTGTTGCAATAAAATAATTGTACAGTATTTTGATATAAGATAAGTATATTTTTATTATAATGTATATTTTTGTAGCAATTACACTTAGGCTTAATACTTTTATATTTTAATGACAACTGTAGCCTACATAGATTAAATTGCTTGCCAGTAATAACGTTTATGTTATGTTTTTTTCTTATATAAGGTAATTAATGTATAAAATACATAGCCTTCATTGTAAATCATATTTTTAATCCTTTAATTATTAAATGTTGATGTTTTAGTTTGGGCACAATTTATTTCATTTAATGTTTTGTCTTTTTTCTTCCGTTTATGTTGTTAACTCAGATAATTTTTAACCTTTTATGTTGCCTTCTGAGTGTTTATTATACTAATAAATGAAAAAAATAACTTAAAACCGAGCGAAACGACGGTAACGTGCAGTGTTGACGGCTGGTTATGTAATGCGTTTGTGGAATGCATTTGACGACGTGTAAAGGCGTTATCACCTTTTCAATGGTGCACAGCAACGCAGAGAGAAGCAAGAGAGAGACGCCCACGCGCGTCCAGCAGAGAGGCTAGACCATCCATATCAACGAACAGAGAATGCAATTCACATTTATTAGGCCTAAATAAAATGTGCGTATGTTATTGTATTTTTTAATCTAATTAAGTGTCCACAACTATCATAATGGTACTATGAAGGCATTATTTTTATAATTCCGTTAGGCCTAGCTGGCTAGGCCCAGCTAGACTAGTTAGTTAGGTAGCCTAACTAAGCCCTAGGCCTAGCCTAGTCGCTCTAGGCTAGGCTAGTTGACTAGGAACTACTAGTAAGGCTGCCACTCAAACGGCGTAGCCTAGGCTAGTGGCAGTGAAGTGGTAGCGTTAGTAAGTAGGCCGCCCTATCCTTGTGCTAGTCGGCTCCTCTATTCTAGCATACCATAACATAATAGGGGGCCTAGGAGTGGCGCTAATGCACTTTCGCACCTAACTTTTAATTCTTAATTTTTTTACCTCAACGTTCTTCTCTCAGTCACAACATATAATTAACAAACATTTTCACCTGATTTAACCACTCACAAAGTACCTTTTTCAACAAATAAGCTCACAAATAAGTACAGCGAATCTGTGTTCGCTAGCACGACGAGCGGCTGCCATTTTGCAATTGGTAAGAAATTGCCAGAATGTCAGAGTTTGCAGCGTGAAGTTTTTTTATTAAACGTTTATGAAAACTTATCTATTTGCCGTATTGTACAGTATGTCATTCTTTATAATATTGTATGGTGCTGTTGTTTGACTACGTGTGTTCACATGAAATAATTACTTCAAAAATTAGCCATGATAAACGTTGGTTCGATTAACCTCGATTACGACAAGAAAGTTCAAAAAGATGGTACTGCATGATGGCACATTTTGTTGTCGGATGTTTCATGGGAAAATTCCAATTAAAATTATAAGACTGGCCTTTAATGGTTTTAAAATTTAAGAATTGACTCGGACATTCTGGCAATTTCTTACTTGATTGCAAAAAAGTACAGCTCGTCGTGCTAGCAAGCACGGAAACCCTGTATCAACCTATATTTATAAAGGTATCTTTTTGTTGAAAAAATTTACTTTATGAGTGGTTGAATCATGTAAAAATGTTTTATAATTATGTGTTGTGACTGTGAGAAGAAAATTCAGGTAAAAAAATTAAGAATTAAAAGTTAGGTGCGAAAGTGCATTAGCGCTCCTAGGGGTCCTAGGCTAGGTCCTAGCCTAGAGACCCTAGCCTCACTCATCATCTCATAGTTCTGCACAAGTTTACTAAAAAAATAACTATAACTTATAAGGCCTAGTGGCCTAGGCGATAATTAATTTCAATATTTGGCTCTCAATTTCAGGTTATTCTACAAGCAGCTGTTAACCAGTCATAAACAAATCCATCAACTACTGACTCGGACGATATTGAGATGTGTAACCTGCTGTGGAACTGCCAGAGAGAAATTCAATTGGCTGAAAGACTATGCCCCCAAATTTGGAATAAATGGAGGGAATGTAACTGTGTTAGATGGCCCACAACACTTTTACAGTACACTTAAGGTACAAGTCTGTTAATATTATTGATATTGTGTCATTATATTTTACCAGCCTGTTAGTGGCGATGATTCGCTGTTGTTCTGTTGAAGTGAAATGAAATAAAACAGATAGTAATGCAGTAATATGAAATGAAGTGATATATTGTAGGGAAAATAAAATGATGTTATACATTACAAGGAAAATTGCTAAAAATGTTAGCAGACACACATACACATATTTTTAAAAATGTTATTTTATAGACCGGCATTGAAAATGCAAACAAGAGAGTGGTCTTGGCATCTCTGTATCTTGGAGAAGGCCAACTAGAGCAGGCTTTGGTAAGTTACAGTATGTTGGTTAATAACAAACATATAAGCACCACTGTGAAACCACTTGCAAATATTGTATTACGCACACAATGATAGTCATCGTCATTTGTGATCATTTTGATAAAGAATCTCTATTCAAGATAAAGTAAACAGCTAAATTTTCTCAATTACCACCCCCCCCCCCTTCAAAAAAAAACAAAAAACTCACCAGGCTTAGTTAGTATCCTGTCAGTTCCTACCCTATGGTTGAGTCTTACCAATTTGTAATGCACTCCCACCCTCGTTTTCCCCATCGACATCCTGGATCTGCCACCATGTAGTGTGCTCACTCCAAATTACAAATCACTAATAACAGATAGTAGAAGAAAAAACGAATTCAACAGTTATCGTTCTTTAATTTTCTATTCTCAGATTGATAGCCTGTTGTCCAGGTGCTCCGAATCTGAATTACGTGGTGCACCGATCAAAGTGCAGGTGCTGTTAGATTACACACGAGGTTCACGTGGTGTTACAAACTCGCGGACGTTACTCCTCCCATTGCTGCAAGGTCATGGCGAGACATCACAGGTGGCCTTGTACCACACTCCTCACCTGCGAGGCATTTTACGCAGTCTGATTCCAGAGCGATACAATGAGGTGATTGGACTGTCGCACTTGAAAGTTTATTTATTTGATGATAGCCTGGTAATGAGTGGGTAAGTGTTTCATCGACACATCGACCTTTCATCGACCTTTGCGCTAAGCCCCACCCCTTTGATGTTGTTGCTAAGGTCCTGCGAGTATTCCTGGCCCAGTTCTGATTGGTCAGTTGTTAAGTTTGATTGACACTCCGAAATGTCAATTAAACGTCAAATATACTGTCAGTTGTTAACTAAAAATAAACTTAATATTTAAGTGAATTGTTAGCTCTGATTTTAAAAGGAAAGTGAAAAATAAAAGTACTGTATTGTATTTGAAATACAAGTCTGTCATTCAAATTCTATCACAGACAGCTTCTTTAATTATCCATCTAAATGAACACCATTTCTAGAATAATGGAACAGCCAAAAAGAGTCAGTAATAGGATGCCATGGGCCAGCATTAGTAAAAAAAAAAATAAAGAAGTGGTTGACGGGACTTTTCTTTCCTTACTCAAAAATGCTCCGGAAAAATTTGGGATTCTCTGACCACTGGTCATACAGTTTTTTCCATTCTGCTACTATCACTACCATGTTAAGAATACTTATAAGTAATTTTTTCTTAATCTTCCAGAGCAAATTTAAGCAATGATTACTTCACCAATAGACAAGACCGTTATATCCTATTCAGAAACGTTCCTGAAGTCAGCGAGTTCTTTTGTCAACTTGTCACGACAGTTAGTACATTCTCTCTCCAACTTGATGCAGAAAATTCAATAGATCTTCACCCAAGTTTTCAAATCCATCCATTCAGAGGTAAAGAGAATTATGGTTTGATTTGATTTGATTAGGGGTCCCAAAAATTTGACATTGACATTAAATGTGAATTTATGAATTGAAATAAATTCATCTGCTTTTGTAAAAATATTATAATTTTCTTTTTTGTTACACCAGGAATAAACTTTAACCATTTAGTCGCAATTTCCAAAAAGAAACATCACTTCAGAATATAAAGTGACAACTCATGTAACGTCTGTAAGTTTCATCAAAGTTTATTCCTTGTTTAACAAAAAAAAAAATTTCCTTAATGAATTTATCTGGCACTGTTACTGGGTATTTATATTGTGCCTAGCTTTCCTTGCAGTTAAATTTATGTAGTATTCGTTTCAATATCAGTTGATCTTCGTCAGGCAATGAAACTGGGCGCTAGATCTTTTTAGCGACAACCATTGACTAAATAACTAAAAAATTATATTATTACTATTCTTTATATTCAGTTATTACATGTAAAGCACGTAACCAGAGCCTTGTTTATACTACCGTACTGCAACAAATCTGTACAAGTTGTGCATATATAATTTACATCTTAATTTTTTTCCAGACAATCTGAAAACGTTCAACAAGGAAGCTTCAAAACGGGTTAAATCTCTGATCGGTCCATATCCAAATCAGGATGATGGGGGACACCATACTTTCCCCATCCCACATAATACCAACCTTGCAGATGCAATTTCAGAAAAATTTACTACTTTATCAAAAGCAATACCCTCCAAACCAGAGGTGATGTCAAGGAACTATTCATCTCTTTCTCAACACTGCCTAGAATTTGATAACACTGCCACAGACCCAGTTGTTTCAGATACAAACTATGAAAAGGGATTGAAATTACTGGACGAATTGAACAGTATATTAACTCGCAGTCATGGACTACAGAAATGCGACGATATTCAAAAATTAGGTAAACATATTACTAATTTATCAGGGAGTAACAAAGAAAATAATGATGTAGATAGACATGAAGTAGCTATCAATAGTAACCATGGTGTGAAGAAACACCTATCAATATGGCAACCGTTTAATGCAACTGGAACAGATCATTCTTCGCTGCATAATAATTCAGTATGTAAATCCATCACAAATTCTCATTGCAATATGTCAGTGGATACCCACCATGGAGCTTCAGATGATGGTAAACAGTTATCAATGAACAAAGAAACTTCAGGTACAATTAATTCATCTAACAATAGCAGTGATACAGCTGGTAAAGTTGACACCTGGTTGTACCCACTTGTACAAATGGGGACCCTGGGGATTACTGTGGATCAGGAGGTTACAGGAAAATTGCTGCAAACAGCAGGTGAGGACAGTACCTGCGTGCTGGCGTCTGGATACTTCAACTTGGTGGAGGAATACCTGGATTTGATCACCAATTCACGAGCCAGTTATCGTATACTAATGGCATCTCCTCAGGTACATACAATTATTATTTATTTACTGGTTTTGTTATTGCCGCTGCCAGGGAGGTTATTTATTCACTGCAGTTTGTCTGTGTGTCTGTCTTTTTGCTATCTGTTAGCAAGACACAAAAACTAATGAATTATGAACATCATAAAATTTAGTGGAATAGACATAATAATCGAAGAAATACACCAAATTCAATTTTCCCATGAAAAGTTCAAAGGACAAAAGGATCAAGCAATTTGATTTTTTTACCCTCAAGCATAAAAGAAAATAATCGAATCGCCCCACATATTCACACAGCACTCAAGAAAACGTGACTGAATGCGTTTGGCGATTTCGATATTTTCCTGATGGTATTCTGTCAGCGCTCAAGAAAATAATGTACCTGAATTCAACTGGTGATTATTCAATTATTTCATTGAGTGTATGCTGCAGTTTCGACCATTACAAATCCTGCATATCGTTACTGCATTCAGGCACAGGGCAAAGGTATCCACTCTGACTGACTGCTCTAGTTACTTATATGTTTTTTTTTTCACCATTAGTATTTGAATTAGTAAAGCACAAAGCAGGTGACCTGTAATGTATACTGCTGTGGCATGCATGCGTCTGTAATTGCTACTGCAGTGTAATTTTGGTATTTTAAAAATTAAAAGCATTTTAGCAAAGTGTTTTAAAATTGGTAGGTACATTTTAATTTTAAATTCGTAGCCTGCCACACACATTGATGGTTGGCATATTTTTCCCGCTGGAAGCTACCAGACCCTGGCATACAGATCTCCAGGTACCTGTGAGTTATTGTTGTTTTTTTAGTGGCGTCAAAGCACCTTGAGGTGGTTTTTATTGTAGAAGGTGCTATAAAAATGCTTGACTACTGACCACATGTATTACTTACGATTAACTTGGTCTGTTTACAGGTGAATGGTTTCTACAAAGCCAAGGGATTTCCAGGCTACATACCAGATGCTTATACATTCATCGCTAGGAAGTTCTACAACAGGATGAAGCACACTGGTCAGTTAGCACGTGTCAAGCTCTTCGAGTTCCACAAACAGAACTGGACGTTTCATGCTAAAGGTCAGATTTTTTTATTATGATTTCTCGAAGAACTAGCGATGTAGCATGCAATTTGCCTCTTCACAAGTTATGATGATCTTATCATTTTTTAAAAACTTTAAATTACATAACAACATATTGTAAATGCTTGAATAAGCACCTCAGCGCTTTTAACATTTTTGGAGGCTTCAGTGCGGCCCTTATTCGAGAGCCACCTACTGTATGTGAAGATATTAACTAATCAGAAAATATTTTTTCTCAATACCTGACTTTCAAACCACTTACTGCAGACACCCGTAAGTGCTTGATTTGTGGTTTATGTGTGTCTCAAGTGTAGCCTGGATTCCATGAAAATTGCTACACGCTATCGCTGACTCATTGGCAATGCTGATTGGTCGGTTGAATCGGGGAGCGTTCCTGATTGTGTGTAGGACAACTACGCAGTGCAAGTATTGCAGTGAAAACGCTGTGGCGACTTAGCAATTTTTATGAAAACCAGGCCTGTGATCGTAGTCCATTTGAAATACAACAAAATGCATTGTTTTTCAGGGTTGTGGCTGTGTATCAATGGGCATCAGGTACCATCTTTAACCTTGATTGGCTCACCTAACTTTGGTAAGCACCAGAATGATATAAAGAAAATAGCCTACTAAGACAAAATGCCAACCATAAGCTGAAAATAATTTTAGGGTTGCATTAAATCCTAGTAATAAAAGTTCTTCTCATCACCAGTTCCCCAGTAGTGACGCCAGCCTATTTAAAGTGTTATTTTAAATGCCAGTTCCTAATATTGTGGTCTTAAATCACAATTTTGGGTCATACTAAGCCATAAAAATTCTCCCTATGGATCCTTACCAGGAATTCCGTGACGCGGATCAAGGCTCTAGTCTGCCCTTTGTTCAGACACCGCTGTCGGATACATTACACTCCTCGTTAGCAAATTCCTGGAGCCACTACATTATAATCACAATATATGGACTACCCAATAAGCCGAAATTGAAATTTTCACATATGAAAAAATAATGATTTGGTGCTTAATGCGCTTTCCATATGAGCTTCCCTATTATCTTTCTACCGTAGGATACCGTTCCGTTCATCGTGATCTTGAAGCACAAGTGGCCCTGGTTACAGAGAACCATAGTCTACAAAACCAGCTTCATCAGGTACTTATTACAAGCAGGCTTGTCCATCTGTACAATATATACATTTTTTGCTATAGATAAGAGGTGGTATTATATATGCTATATTACATAGATCCTAGGCATCTGATTGGTTGAATATGCCCTACATTATCAGTATTGTAAAAAACTACCTATACTACCAAGGTCAACCAGTGCAGCTAGACAAATCTATGTTCATGCTATATAAAATTAATATGTGTGGCAAAGACAAGCCAAACCAGTCACTCGTCACAAATTGTGTTTCAGAGAAAATGGCCAAAACGTGCTAAAATTAATGTCAATTTTTTGTTTTAATCTATTTTTTTGCACTAAACTAACCTTTATATATCTATACATGATGGCATGCTGTTATTTTCCCCTTTTCCTTTTCAATGTTAAAACACTTTTAGATACCTGTATGATAGTTTATGCACAAAAAATGCCTGAAATCATAAACTTTGAAGGCTGATTTCTCATATACAGTATTGTTCTTTAAACAGCTGTATGTTTAATCACTTGTAACTTCATAAGAAAATGTCGGACTTGAATGATTTTTAAAACATTTTATTGCTCTTATTTTACTCTTTTACACTGTTTAATAATTATTAATATTTTTGTGAAGAGTGACTGGTTGGCTTGTCTTTGCCACATGGTTTTTAACTTGGTGATCTAAAAACTGTACTGTACTCTTCCTCTCAAATTTCTGGCATAATACAAACTCTATATGACCTTTGAAGTACAGTTTAATTTAAAGTAGTATAGTAGCTTGATTTCTAGAGCCTGTTTGTTTCATCAAGTTGCAAGATAGTTTTTTTTAATTCTCATATACTGGTTAACCACCAGCCTAAGTTTAAAGGAGAAAAAAGGCAAAATACGGAAAAACAACAATGCTGTGGGAAACAATGGCTGGATCTCGGTAGAGATACAAAAATGATAAGCAACAGCTAAAAGGTAAACGTAAGTAAACAGCCAGAAATAGAACCAGAGCTTTCGGACAACACTATTCCTTCCTCAGTGGCAAGTGAGTTTGGGTAGAAAAAGCCAGATAGTATAAAGTGAGAATTTCATGCAAGCATGATTGGAAACAGTA